>NC_137957.1:23837125-24078052 GCF_963924665.1 Micromys minutus
ATCTCTCCCCGAGGCTTGGGGTCATTTTCTGTCTTTACAAGGGTAGTGGTTTAATAGTCCTGGGGCTCCCACCAAGGAGACAGACAACAAACTTACTTCTACAGCCAGAGAAAAATCCAATTTAAAAACCCACCATATTCTGTAATAGAATGTGGCTTGATAAAAGATTTTGAAAGGAATTTAAAAGCTTCCTGGTCAGCATTACCTTTATCAGCTGTTACATCTCTCCTCTGTAGCTCTTCTCTTCAGCTTTGAAATTGTAAAATTCTTTTCTGTGGCTCCATGGCTGAGGTAAAGAGTATCTAAATGCTGTTCCTTACAGGGGAAGCAAAATAGTTAGAAAGAACCTTACTTGTAGTGTTCTGCATTTTACCACTAAGTAGAAAAGAAGCCATCCAATACCTAGCATCTCACAGTTAGGCTTGGAGTCATGTGTTTTGGGTTGTGTGTATGAGCACGGACAGTGAAATTTTCATTAGGATCTTATGGATGTAGGGCAGAGTAATTTAATTCCTTTTGCTCTTTTTATCCCAAGAAGATGTGAACTATTGAGAGAGCTGGTCTTTCGCGTTACTTCCACTTGAGATGCAGGATATAATATTCACTGAACACTATTTTCAATTATCCTGGAGAGTGATTACTTCAGTACAAATGAGAAGTATTTCAGGTCCCTTTGCTGTTTGGTTGTTTGGTTATCTGTTTGTTCGTTTGTTTGATTAGTTGGTTTTGGGTTTAGTTTGTTAGTTTTGCTGTGTTGTGTTTTATTTTTTGTAAGGGTTGAAATGACCAAATTAGATGGCTGCTTAGAAATGATCCTAACAGGCTCGATCTAAACATTCTCTCCCCCTCTTTCATCAATTTATATCTTGTTTCCTTAAGGTGTTGTCTAGAGACAAAGAGAGCTTCATTCGCTGTGGATTAGCCCAGAGATGTTAATTGAGGGCAGTCGTGCTGTGTAGCAATTCACAGACTCTGTCAGCTGCTCCAGTTGGTTGATTACTTGGAAAATGAGAGTTAGAAAGCATCATTTGTGGGTAAGCTCTTAGGCTTCTCTAGTCTTGTGTTGGATACTGAAAATGGAGGTGAGGGAGTCAATAAATCAAATGAGCACACGAAAGACAGACATATCTCATGAAGGCTGTTAGGTATAGGCCATGACATGCTAATTTTCTTTTCTTATTTTATTTTTATTAATTCTGGGATTTATCATCAAATAAATAAAATGGCGACTTATTTATTTCAGGGAGATATGAAGTCTCAGAACAATTCTACTCTTCCTCTCTGCTGCTCTACTTTTTGAAAAAAATATTTTATCCATTAAGCTAAAAAATATATTGACTTTATTTGAAGAGGTCTCATTGAGATGAGCACGAGCTCACTACTTGAGAAAACTATTAGTGCTTTTCAATCCATTTCCCAAGAGAACACATTTCCATGAGAAGTCAGTTAAATTAGTAAAATGGCATGAGAACGGTGTCCCCAGTCTTTAAGTCGATTTGGAGTGACACTGGAACATTTTTACAAGTGTCAATAAATTACAAAAGATATTGGTTTGGCCCCATAAACCATGACATTAGAGAACAACTCTGGTAGAATTACACACCACATTCACTTTCCTGTAAGTGTTGGTAAACACGGTAAACACTGAAGAGTAGGGGATGGGGCAAATAGGGACATCTTGAAGAGGGCATTTTTCCTTCTAAAATTCATTGAGACAGGCACTTCTTTGCTTTTTACTGAGAACCTTGAATAATAAAGCAATCTGCTACTAGGCGGCTTTCTGTAAGTTCAGGCACCTAGGTGCCGGTTTTTAGAGTAGCATATGTTGAATGTTATTCATTGTATATCATAAAATATCATTTTTAAATTAAAGTATATACGGTGGTTTAAAAGAGGAAAGGTAAAGGAGAAATAGTATAATCAAATTACAATCTCAAAAATAGTCATTCACGAAGGTACAGAGCACTCTTAGTATGTGCTCATAAGACTAAGATGAAAGATCACAGTATGCTAATTATTGTTTTAAAACTATGGCTAACAAGTGTCAAGGCTAGTGTATATACACACATATACATACATACATACACACACACATATATATACATATATATATACTGAGTCTGATGAGGACATTTTATTTTTAGCTTAAAAGCATACATGTATTAAAATATTTGATTATTGTATAATAGACAAGGCTGATAAATGACCATAATCTGAGTCCAAAAGGATGACTCAATATTATAGAAGAGCCAGCTGTCAGAACAGTTAAATAGAATCTCATACTCTAAAGGAAGATATAAGTGGACATAGATGTTTGGATGCACACATGATTAATTTTAACTGAGAAAAATAGCGGCCGTAGAAATGGTTCACAGAGTTGATGAGATTAAACAGAAGCTGATAGGATGGGAGATATGAATCAATAAATGATTATAACCCTCTATATTGATTTGTTTGTAGTTGTCATTGCTGATACCTGTTAAGGAAGCACATTTGACTGTAATGTGCCTTTTTATTCTTGAGTTCTTATTCTTGGTCTGTGTTTTTAAAAATAAGCTGGTTCTGTTAGTTTGTTTTATCCTACCTAAAGAACACACACCCCAGAACATGTTCTAAATCAAATATTAACTCACTCTGATATTAATTAATTAGAAATCAGGTGAGTCACTGCTTACATTCTGGAAAGCCACCTGGATCCCTTGGGAAAGTGAAGACATCCCAAAGGAACCTCAAAGTAGTTTCTTTGCTCCCCAGGTACCTAGTTAGTCCAACGCGTGGCTTTAGATGATGGCACAGTGGTAACTAGAGGTTTGTTGTTTTTGTTTTTGTTTCTTTGTGAGTAAAAGATAAGATCCAATCAAACACATATACATAATAAAGCATATAAGCTAGTCTGTAATTAAAATGACAGGCACAATTATGCAGGCCAAAAGAGAAGAAGAAGCTGGGCTGGAGAGATGTCTGTTAAAAAATCCAGTTCTGCTCTTGCTGAGAACTAAAGACTATGTCCCACAATCTACAGTGACCAGTCAGGCAAATCACCACAGCCTTGTAACCCCACCTTCAGGGGATTTGCTGCCCTCTGCTGGCCTCTGAAGGCACTTCCGCTTGGGTGCTTATACCCTCAACACACATTTACACATAGTTTATGATTAAAACAAACAAGTATTTTTTATAATAAGTATTTTAAAATTAGATATTGACTAGAAGTTTAAACAGAGTTTTCAATTGCCATTTCAATGAGGTTTTAGTTATGATAGATGTAACCCATATATGCAAATTGGCTTCCTTGTTAACAGGAACATTTATTTGGACGTTGGAAAGTTTTTGTCCATCTTTTTAAAAAGTTAAGTCACTTCTGGACAGATCTGGAATGTGAGTAGCTCTGTGGTGAATTCTAGAAGAAAGAAGAAGGCTTACTTAGTGGAATTTATTTTCCAGATGAATTCAAAACCAAGGTGGAAGATGATATCAATGTCTAGTATAAGCTTGAGTGACTTTGATTTAGTTCTAATTGCAAAGGGAGTCTGTTGAAGGGTTTCCCACAGTTCATTGATATCTGAGTTATATGAGAGTTCTGCCGCTAAATGGAAAAATGAAATGTGGCCGGAACACAGATGAAAGTCTATTGCAGGTGACAATTGATTCCAGTTAGAAGAGGCACACACTGAACCAATTAGAATAGTGACTTTTTTTTCTCTTTAAAAATCATCCTAAATGATTGCTTGAATGTTTCTGACAGAACAAATAAATATTCCTGCTAACAAGCCAATCTGCATATATGGCCTACATCCATCTAACTAAAACCTAATAGGAATGGCTATTGAAATCTCTGTTTAAACTTCTGTCAGTATCTAATTTTTAAATACTTCTTTTGGATTTGCTTTTTAAAGATCTATTATTTCATTTTTACTTTTAAAAAGAAGATTTACTTATTACATTATTTTTATAAATGAGTGCTCTATCTGCATCTAAACCTGTGTGCCATAAATGGGCATTAGATTCCCTTCTAGCTGGTTGTGAGCTACAATGTGATTCCTGGAAACTAAACTCAGGACATTTGGAAGAGCAGCTACAGCTCATAACTGATTAGCTATCTCTCCCACTATTATTTTTTACTGTTAATTATGTACAATGTGTGTATGTGTGTGTATGTGTGTATGTGAAAATACTTCTTGTCGGTCTGTTTTTTAGAAATATATTGTATTTTTACTTTAATTATGTATTGTGGGTGCGTTTGTCTATCTGTGTATAAACTTATATGCATAAATGGGGTCTTTACAAAGGGCAGGAGTATCATATCCAGTTGGACTTTGAGTTGCATAGTTCTGTAAGGGGCAACATATGAGGTTTTGAGAGTCAAATTCAGAATAGGAAATACTCTTTAAAGCCAAGTCATTTCTTTAAACAAGGACAAGCCACTTTATTAAATGGCCAGGAAGAATATGAAACTATTTTATATAATCACTGTATGTTCTATTGTACAGAGAGCCCATCATTATAAAATTGCATAATTCATTTACTTTTATTTCACTTATATTACATGTTATTGTATAGCAACAGAATATTTTTTAATATTTACCACAACAAATAATGCTAAATAAGCATAAATGGTATAATTCCTTCTCATTAATTAAATTTTAAATTTTTCTTCGAATGTTTTTATAGATTGTCCTGAAGCTGTTTGTATTTTGATGTTAATTCTACTTCCCCAAAAAGGGCTGCCCAGTCATGTACCCAAGAGGTGACTATCTGAACCTTCCCATTTTAATTAGTAAAATAAAGGAAAGTCAGGGTCTCAGCGGGGCGAGGTCAGAGGACCAGTGGTCAGAGGATGAGGAGAGGTCATGGCAAGATGGAGGTTCCCAAGGACCAGCTAGACCCAGGTGATATTAATTGGTGTTAAATAGCTATGAACATTAAGAATTTTAGAGGTCTAGTATCTCATTTAGAAGGGAAGTTTGTATCATTGTCTATTTGATGTAATCTTGTTGTGTAGAGGGTTTGTGAATTGAGAGTTGAATATATAAACCTGCACGAAAAGCTATCGGGCTGTAGAATTGCATTTATGTAGGATTTTGTGGTAGAGAAACACCCGGGACAGAGGCAGAGAACAGGCTTTAGAAAACCGCCAGGGAAGGGAGTTGGGTAGAGTGGCTCAGACCGGGAGCCAGAGGTGCGCAGGGCACCATATCAGGGTTGGGCCTGAGGAGTGAGACCTCATTGCCGATAAAGAGATAAACCTTTTTATTATTTTTTAGTATTTACTTCAACATGTGTTTTTTCTTTACAAAACATGTTTTAAACTAGTAAATTATGAGCAAAATGTGAACTTTCCATTATGTTTCCATTCCATTCTTTGTTCTCTGAATGATGTAGCCGTATTTGCTTGGCATACATTGGACCATCGTCAGCAAGCTTGTATTCCTTGGGACCGTTTGGCAGATAGTTAATCAAACTTTAGATTTACTTCAGATTAAACCTCTTTTATTCCTTCTATATTCATTCTGAAAAATGTGCCTGATTTTCTACATTCATAATAATTAGTACATGGTATGACATTGAGTATATTATTTTCCAGTTATAATGTTCTAAAATGATTTATACGAGTGGGGGTCAATAAACTTCATAGTTTGATTTTATGGCCCAGTTTGTGTTATGTATAATGTCTTAGTATTGTCCAGAGCAGATTCTGTGTTTCCTGGTCACCAATTCATCACTTAAAGGTATAATTGAGAACCTGCTATATGCCAGCCAATGTGCTTTATTTGTCCTTTTATCCCCATCATAGTAATTGTATGAATAGAAACAGGCAATAAATACATATTGTGTAGGCTGGAAGCCAAATGGATGAGATAAACAAGAATATCAATGTGTGTGGGTAAAACTGCATTACTATGGCTTTGAGTGAAGGCATGGACCAAAGGGAGCGGAATGTATTTAGCTGTGATGAGTTTTATCAGTTGCCATTTATGTACGCGTTCCAGCTCTCTGCCAGAAACTTCCCTTAGGCTCTAGACGAACAGAGAGTCAGCAGATGGAAGTGGAATGGTAGATTACTGGATGGCATTGTCTGATGGAAATGGGCAGCCCCACTGTTCTTCATCTCCACTTGGCTGGAGGTGAGCAGAGAGTAGACGGTGGCAAGGCACCCATGAAGTTAAATGCAGGAAAGAGGTAAGTGGCTTTCCTTTTCAAACGGCCTTAGGGAAGCCTGAAGCTGAACTTCAGATGCCAGACCACAGTTCTGAGATGTGTTAGGAAGCACAGGAAATAACAGAGAAAATCAGAGCACAATCTATAACATAAACGAGGGCAAGTGTCTTCTCTCTATTTCCTTTTTGCTTCTGTTCTCCCCCCACCCCCAATGATATAACTGTAGAGAAAAAGACTCAGAGCTGAAGAGAGAGAGAGTTGCTTTGAATGCAGGCATCATTCTCACTCAAAACACCAAAGAATATCTTCCTCTGTTCAGGGCCAACCTGGTGGCAGAAGGAAGTTGTGGTGAACTAAGGGGATGGGAGGTAAGATTGTAGTTATACCCTGGAAAGCTTGTGGAACCTGCCCTATGTAAGGCTTCAACGATCACCTGTATTCTGAAGTGAGAGGACTCCGCGGACAGTTTCAAATGGGAGAACGCTCTTACAGTAATGAAGGGATGGGATTGGGGATGTAGTTTTAGACATCAGTGAAGGACATCAGTAGACATTTAGGAAAAAGCATTTCAAGTGGAGGGGACAGTGAGCATATTTTGGAAACAGCAAAAGGAAGTGACGGAAATATAAAAGAACAAAGTGAAATTCTAGCATATTACGGTAATGGGAATGGTGCACAAAGTAAATCACAAGGGGGCACAGTAGTTGTGGGGAACACTTGGACTTTTATCCAAGTGTAACATAAAGTCATCAAAGTCATATTCTGAGTAGGAGAATAGTACTTAAGAAGAGCCGTTCTGCTTGCCACATAGACTTGAGAAGCAGAGAGATAATATGACTCATATTAGGGTTTGAAGTTCAGCACAGTTTCTTTGATTGCTAAATGTGAGGTTTTGGGAAAGAGGAAACAAGTATGACTTCAAAGCTTGGGCAGTGCTATGGTTTCTGTGGATTCCCTGAGAATGCTTTGACAATATGATAAGAACAGAATAATGGCTCAAGTTTTGAAATGTTCAGAATAAAGTATTTGCACACTTCTTCTTTGTCAGGTCGTCTTGCATACTTGTCTATGATTTGTCATAGAGATTAAAGTATTGACAAAACAGGTCAAATTAAGGAATGTTGATAAGAAGCACACATACACACACCACCACCAAGAGATGATGTATTTTGCATATTTTGGTTATAAGAGTAGATTCAGTAATTAATTGTATATTTCATTTGCCATCATAATTCCACAGAAGATAGTAGTAACCCATTTCATAGATGGGAAATATCCAAGTTAGGTCTAGGTTAAACAATTTCTAGGGGGAGATTTGTTATTATATACATCATGCTTCTGATATGACACAAAATTACATCTTCACCAATGGGGAAAAAAAGCAGTAAAGAATTATCACCTGGGAATAAAGTGAAGAAGAGAACAGGTAAATTTTTGGGTTTTAAGGGATGTCTCCCATTGTCATGTGGATATATATAGATGTAGTCATACTTAGTGACAAAGAGGCACCATGCTGGGATTGTTTACCCCTATAAAACTTTCCCCAAACTTCTTAGAAGCTTTGATTTGTATTTTAAAAGTGGAGCAGTTATGAATGGTGTGTGTTGTTTATCATGAAACTCTGAAACTCTTCCTGGTTTATTATTTGTGATATTTCTGGATATTTTCTATCTCCCACCAGATCACAGGTTCTTTGAGGGCTGAAAACTCCAGCATACTATGGAGTATTTTTGGAGCATGGGTGATCTTCACTGCATGATTTCATGAGTGAACAAAAGGCTATGGCAGAATTCCCAGGGCAGTGTGGCTCTCCCTTTCTTTGACACCATTCTTCCTTATGCAAGAAATGCACAATATTATTCCTTTCCTGTATTCTGTCAAATGCAGTTGACTGACTAGAAGAAAATGGAGAATAAAATCCATTTTGAGGATGGCAGAAAAAATGTCCTGAACTAAAATGAATAATCTCCTTGTGAGTTTTTCTTTGCATTTTTTCAAATAAATGTCTAATTAGCAGCAGAAGCCCAAAGTCCTCATTTCTGGATCACCTTTGCATAAGAGAAGGATGGTTCACAGTCTCACAGGATAATCTTAGTAAATATTTATTAAGTGAACAAAACATTCTGATAGGATTATGTATTGATCAAAAGCTCTGAAAAACACAAAAGCTTCACCATGATAATTGGTTTAAGAAAACACAGCTGTTCTCTTGGGGCAAACGCCAGCATTTGTACTTTTCTGGGCACGTTCTAATAACAGTCTTAGCATTTGGATACTTCTCTATTTCTTTGATCAATGTGATCTTTATTTGATAAGTGAGATTCTTGACATACCATGAATCAAAGTTTGGTTATAAGTTATTAAGGAAAGAGTCACTGAGCTAGATCAGTTTGAAGCTCTCAGAAAATATTTTGAGTAAAGTGGGGGGAAAAATCTTTCAGTAACTAGCATTTGCTACTGTGTGTTTGACCTGCTGTTTGAGCCTGCAATTTCAGATGTTGTGCAGACTCCAATAGAATCTAACCCCACTGAAAGAACGGTATTCACTCGTTGAACCTTTCCTTTTGCTGATAGAATAGAGGGTATAATAGCAAGGGAAATTTTAGGCTGAGACTTCAGCTTCAAAAGACAAAACATGTAGGCTGCTTCTTAGCAGGAGCAAAACATACATTTCAATGGGAAAATGTGAAGTCAGAGGTTACCATTGCTGTGGTACAGATCCAAAGGGGGAGATCAATATCAGGTGATCATTAAATGTGCCCTGAAGAGCGTAGAGGGCCAGACAAAAACAACATTTTGGGACTCAGAGAAGAGTGAGAACAGAAACATTGTCCCTCAAACAGGGAAATTTGCCTTTTCTTTTTAACCTCCAAATATAAAGCATGCCACTTGAGCATTGCCAGAAATTATAAGAGAAAGTATCAAAAGGCACATAGAGACATAAACAACCCATTGCCCATCAAGTAAGATGGTCTTAAGTATTGATTAAAGAATATTCTGTCTTGAAAAATCAAGCTTCATGATTGATGGTTGAGATTTCAAGTTGAATATTAGACAGAAAGTAGGAATGATTAAGTATACCTGTTGATTGGGATTATTTATGAGTTTGGAAAATGATATGTATTTAACAATACTTAGTGAAGAAAGGGGCCATGAATTAGAAAGACACTTTCATGGGAGAGCTTGGAGGGAGGAAAGAAAAGTGGAAAAATGATGCTATTATATTATAGTCTCAAAAACTAAAAGCAATATAAAGAAAAATTAGGAAAAGATGTGTTTAAGGTAAAAACATTTATGTCCAAGATTAAAGCTACAGGTGTGCACTATGATAAGGGGAGGCCATGGCAGACTGTTGCATCGCACTTAGAATAAGTATATTATAATGAAACATTCCTTCGAACTTAATATCAACATTCTTCTGTAACTCCCATTTTATGTAACATTTTATCTCTGAAGTAGTTTTCTAAAGAACTGTTTTTGTCTGAGAAGGTATAGAAAGGCCAAAAAAAAAAAAAAAAAAAAAAAAAACAAAAACAAAACAAAAAAAAAAAACAAAAAAGAAAAAAAAGAAAAAGAAAAAGAAAAGGAAAATTAGGAACATGCTTCTGTTAAGTAATTTTAAATAATAATAATTAAAAAAAACTGAACAACTACAACAATGTCATCTTCTGTACCTTATTCTCCTTTCTTAATTTGCTCTTAGAGAGAGGTAAAAAATTTTAAACAGAGAGTTCTCTCATTAAAATGAGTATTTTCTATTATGAATAACCACAAGACTAACTTACATGTTCTTTTTTATTGAACAACTTTATTTTAAAAAACAAAAAAAGATAAATGTACAAATTTTAAGCATCTTTGCATTCAGGTATACGAATACATTTTTGTCAGTGCTTGGCTTTTTTTTTAAAGGTTTGATAGTGTGCATTAAGATCTAACTAGTTAGAATGAGCATAAAGTACATGTGAAACAGGATTACATGTTCTTTGAATGAAATCTGTAAGTAGCCATTTTTAAGTGTAAGATCATCAAGAACTGAACTACCAGTCAAATACTGATGAGTACAGTTAAATAAAATCTGAAATTGCTCAAGGGGTCTTTAGAGATGGTGATGACAGCTTCTACCTAAAGAGATGCAGTTATGTAACTTAAATTGCTTTCTTACTGCACACAGAACATTCTATTTTCAGTAATAATAAACAGCACTGAAAGCCTAATGAAGTAAGCAAGGCTGAAATAATTCTGTTCCCTGGTGAATATTCAGTAGTATGTAAGACTTACATTTTATATTCAGTAATTTTAAATGCATATAATTAGAATTTTTAAATTATGTTTATTTCAACAATAACAGCCTGACTATTTGTTTTGTTGAAACTAGCCTTATTCTTTAATTAATGGCATTTTAAACAACTACAATCAAGTAATAGAAACATTTTAGATTTAAGGAACAGTTTTCCTTTTCAAGACTCACCTTTGTTAAGAGTTTCAGTGGAAAATTCAGCTTTAATTGCAATAGCAGTATCACAAACTCTCAGTTTTAATTAGCAATGCATTAATTAGCAGCACATTGATTAGAATCCAAAGAATTGAATGTCTATGTATCAGTGAGAGTATATATTTGTACAGGTTTCATAGCAGCTTTACAATTTCAGAGATTTGTCATCTATTCATTAGGACCTTCTAAGCACAGACTCTGCCTAGGGGAGGTTGTGTTAAATCCTGAAAATATTTCATACATCAGCCAGTGGAACATGTAGTTAGCTTCAACCCATCTCCCTCATTCTCCAACTTGTTTTTTCCTGAGGGCCAGAATATATACCAAATAAGTGATTGATTCCAGATTTTTGTTGCACATCTTGAACTGTCTCTATTTAAACTAAACCTGCCTTATGTTTTGACTTCGTCATCTATGTTTCCTAATCCCACATCTTCACTTTGGTGCTAGAATTAGTTTTCTTGCAAATGCATTTCTTAGTCTCTGACTCTCAGCAGTTAATTATCTGTTAATTTTGCCTCTTTCTGCAAACCAGTTTCTTTAAGTACAGTAATTTTTGCCACTCTGGACCAACAGTGTTTCTCTACTTCAGATTTTTGTTCCTTATACTCAGCAACTGGTATTTTGTCCCCAAAGGAGCTATTACTGAAGTTAGTATATTAATACTAAGCTTGGAAGATATAGTATAAAGACAGAGACGAAACATTCATCCTACATAGAATCAGTCCCTAAGAGAATATGGTCCTAAAGTAGCTGGTAGGTGTTTGGCTACTTTTAAAACCCATGGAAAATGGATATTTTCTACTGAATCAGGAGCTCTAAAAAGACTCTAGTCTGCAACCTAGTAGCTCTTTTGGGTCCAGTGTCAAATCAGTTCATTCATATAACAGCTACTTATTTGGATGCTCCATCTTTAATTGGCTGAAAGGTACTTTGCATACTACCAGAGAAGAAAAGTAAGCACTGTTCTCATTAACCTTTGAACTCTGCAAGTAAAACAATGCCTTGCCTGATAATATTTTTCCCACTGGTGCAATACTGGCATGAACATTATGTGAGTAACTAACTACTTTCTAAATGGCTCGAAGGCCTAATAATGATGTTAAGAGCCTATGACTAGATAGGTCCATGAGGAGAACTAAATACTGGTATTCTTTAAGATTAACATAGTATTAAAATGACATGACATGACTCATTTATTGTTCAGTACAGTTTTCAATCCTTATCATAGAAACTTTTCTTTGAAGTAGGCTTACTTACCCCAGAGGCTCTCAATTGATCAGTCAGTGGGCAGTAAATAGGAGACTTTGGAGTTCTCAGCTTTAAAGGGTATATATCATATAAATATATGTATATATGTATATCATATAGCTTATGTCCAGGTTAGGGATTATGGTAGGACTAAATATAGAAAGGATATAAGGAATATGTATGTATATATATATATATGTATGTATGTATATCAGTATTTTCTGGATATAGCAAGGCATTTCCACATATGAACTAACAGAAATTGTGAGAATTTGTACAAGAAGTAAGAAAACTCAAGGCAGGTAAAATGCCAGTAATGAGGGATGAGGGTAGTAGGCGCAAAATCTTACCACCAACTGAGAAGTCATCAGCATATTGATAGTAGTTCATAGAAGGGAAGTAGGCTCCACTCTAAAGTGTAGTTGGGTAACATAAACTGGAAAGAAGAGGAGGATATAAAAGGTAAAAACATCTCAAAGGTGGGTGAATTAGAATAAGCAAGGTTGATGGTAGATATGTGAAGAACTGGGGGAGCGGAGAATAGAAAGTTTGAAAGAATTAATAAAAATATTAATTCATATAGTTGAGCCTTCAGTCCCCTTTTTTTCTAATTCCATATCTGATACAAAGCAATATGAATTTAATACCCCCCACTATTAAGTCACTCTTTATGATATTCCATCTTACTGTATCTTATGTACCATTAGGGATTACATTCTACTCTCAATTCCTGAATGTTTTTGCTCATATTTATATGTGGTAGTTTAAATATACTTGGCCATGGAATGGCAATATTAGGAAGTGTGGCCTTGTTGGAGTAGGTATGGGCCTATTGAAGGAAGTGTGTCTCTGTGGGGTGAGCAATGAGACATTCCTTCTAAACACACATAGAAGCTAGTCTTCTATCAGCCTTCAGATGATGATGTAGAACTCTCAACAAATCCTGTACCATGCATGCCTGTATACTGCCATGTTCCTACCTCAATGATAATGGACTGAACCTTTGAACCTGTGAGCCAGCCCCAACTAAATTTTGTCCTTTATAAGAGTTGCCTTGGTCATGGTGTCTGTTCACAGCAGGAAAACCCTAATTAAGAAAACATATTATCTTTCAATGATGAAAAATAATAGTCTTCAGTCACTTTCATAATATTTCTAATACCAAATATAGAATGTGATGAGGAATGTATGTAGGGGTTTACATTAAGCAATTCTCCTAACTCCTTGCTGACACCAATTCTGCTCTGTAATTTATGTCAGTAATAAGACTGGCTGTCTGAAATTTTCATCAAATCCATGTTAGGGACTTGGTCTCAGAAAACTGCACCTTATTTTAGTCTTTAGAGAATGCTTCTCAACCTGTGGGTCACAATTCTTTTCAGTGTCTAATAACCTTTTCACAGGGGTTGCCTAAGACTATCTTTAATTCAGACAATTTTTTTAAAGTTAGGATTCATAACAGTAGCCAAATTATAGTTATGAAGTAGCAACAAAAGTAATTTTATGTTTGGGAGGAGTTGTAGTAAAGTGTGGAAGCACTGGGCAGGTTGAGGACCACTTGCTTAGAAGAAGGTTTGACTTCCTAATACTTTTAGTAGACAGGCAATTTGCATTTATTTCTGAGGTTTGATAGTTTGCTAGGGTGGTTTACAAAGGACAAAAGCACACTTAATTTATTCTGAATGATACAGCCAAGTGGAAGAATTCATAGGTATGCCATGGCACCAAGAATATTCAGATTCCATTATATCTGGACCTTCTGCTCTTCTTAAACTTCTGGTCTGGAGTGAAGAAACTCTATGGACCTACTTGTGTAGAGTATGATGGAGATGTTCTTATATAAGTATGATTGATCAAATAATTGCATTTCTAGTTTTTCTCTCATCACTACAGACTGAAGGTTCTAACTTTCTGATCACATGATTTGTTTTTTGAGGTTTTCTTCCTTAGAGTATTTCCAAAGGCCAATTTACCAACATTAACTCAAATTGATTGACATGTTCTTATAAGGGATATCAGAAAACTTTCTTCATTTTATTATTTCAACGCAAAACAAAAACTCCTCTCTAAGATGCTACTATAGGACATTACTACTCTTTAAGAGGCCCTGCCCTGAAGCCAGAAATGAACAGTACAAATTTTTATTATGCCATAAGATTATATTATGCTTTTAATTAATCTGTTTTTTCTTTTTGTTATTATCCCGAATTGGCTTTGCATTCACTCCAAGTGTAACGTGCAATTCACTGTCCTGTCCTGTGTGAACTTGGAACACAAATATTTAGTAGGAGTTTGAAGAATAGATACATTCATATTGAAAAGTATGTCAATTACCATTGTATCTTTGGCATGAACAAGATCCCAAAGAATGTAAATGTGACAATTAGTATATTTATCTGTAACAATCACAAACTCTCCTTGCTAGAAGACTATAGCACCCAAGGTTGACTTGCAGCATCATCAAGGATGTTAATGGCCATTGTGACTAGGCCCCTGCCCTAGTTATCTGGATGCAGGATCTCTGTTGTGTAGTCCTAAGAGGTATATTTAAAAACTTCCCTAGATAATTATCACTATAATCTATGTTAGGGAAACAATGGCATAGTTAGAAGATAGTACTTTATATTAGTAATTTTATAGGATGGAGTTAGTTGAGAATGTTGAGAAAATTCGGAGGCAGGTCTTCATCTGGGCTTCAGTTGAGTGATGCAGATCAGCACCCAACACTTGGAGGAGTGAAGAGCAAGATGCCAAGGATGAGAGGGAAACTGTCAAAATCCACCTCCTTGTTTCCTACCCTGACATTGGCTTTTATCCTTCTAAATTATAGGGATTTTTTAAAAAAATAATATCTAAAAGATGACACAGTGGTTTAAATTTTATTTAGAGAAAATAATAAAACTAACATGGTCTTGACTTATCAATAGTGAGAATCCCTAAGGTTGCTTGTAATATTTGTATAAACTAGAACTTTCATGTTATAAAAAATTGATACCTATAGGATGCTTTCAACATAGTGAAAAGTAGTCACTGGCTCTGATAATCTGTTGATAGCCTCAGACCCATGAACATCTTATAAATTAGGATAAACATGCTAAGGTTTTCAAGAATTGAAAGATTAACTTTTAAGCTGATTAATTCTATAAGTGGTTAATACCCAGGGGCTAAAAATTGACTGAGAAGGCCTATTTACTTAGCACAAAGAACGTTTATTTCTTTTCTTCTTTTTGATGATAGTATCTTATTATATAACATAAAATTTAAATTTAAAAATATTTTTATCATATTTGTCCTCCTCCCACTTCCAGATCCTGTTTCTACCTTCCTAGCTCTAAGTTTTTTCTTTAAAACGGACAGAAACCCATATGACAACAAAACTAAACAAAATCAGGAATACAAAATATCTGCCATCTGAGAAAACGTAAAACACTAACAGTAAACACACAGGCACATCCACACAGACACAAACACACACATTACTGTGTATCCGTTATATATTGGTCAACTACTGCTAAACATGAAGCCTGTCCTGGAGTGGTTGTAATATACTCAGTGTCATTCAATTAGAAAAAAAAAAAAAAACAGTTATTTTCTCTCTCCAAGTACATTTGAAAGTTCAGTTGTTTCTCTTTATTCTAGTGGCTAGGTTTTCATTCATTCATTCATTTACTTTCTTTTTAGTAAAATGGGATGGAACCCATCCTGAGACTGCTTAAACAAAATATTATTTGTCTAAAAACAAACAAACAAAAAACATCAATTAAAATCCTCCTGCCTTCTGCAATATTCATAGATTAGTGTCTTGCTCATCTATCCTCAGAGAGGCTTATTTCTGCAGCAGATGGGAACAAATGCAGAGACCCACAACTAGATATCATACAACATAAGAGACCTTGGGTCACACAGTTCTACATAGAATATCCATTTTAATTCATTTCCCTCAGAGCTCAGCGAACCCCAAAGAAGAGACAGCATAAGGGGTAGGGGAGACAGGAGTGATAAAGGAGACCAGGAAAACAAAGCTTTCAAAATAAACTGAGAAAAGTTTATATAAACTCAAAGACTCTGTAGCAGCAAGCATAGGACCTTCACAGGTCCATACCAGGTACTCTGCATATATACCATAGCTTTCAGTTCAGCACTTTGTGAGACTCCTGAATGTGTAAATAAGTAGGTCTCTGATTCTTGTGCATATACCATATTCATCTTTCCAATTCTGAGATACCTGAATCAGAATGATTTTTTCCATCTACTTGCCTGAAAATTTCATGATGTAATTTTTATTGTCCTTCTTTAACAGCTAAGTAATATTCCATTGTGTGAATGTACTACATTTTGGTTATGCATTCTTCTGTTGGGGTACATCTATGTTGCTTCCAACTTCTGGTTCTTATAAATAGAGCAGTAATAAACATGGTTGAGCATGTAAGTGTCCTTATGGTATGATGAAGCATTCTTTGGATGTATGCCCAAGAGTGGTATAGGTAGATCTTAAGGTACATTAATTGTTACCTTTCTGAGGGACTGCCACACTGATTTCCATTGTCAGTGAATGAGTTGTATTCCCATTACCAGTGTCATATTGTTTCTCTGATTATCCATATCGTTGCCAGCATGAGCCGCACTTGTTTTGCTGATTTTAGCCATTTAGACTAGGGTCAGATGAAATATCAGGGTAGTTTTGAGTTGCATTTCTCTTATAGCTAAGGATGTTGAACATTCCCTTAAGTATTTTTTCAGCAGTTTAAGTTTTCTCCTTTGAGAATTCTGTTTAACTCTGTACCCCATTTTTAAATTGGGTTATTTGTTTTTTTTTTTTTTTTTTGATACCCACTTTCTTTAGTCCTTTATGTATTTTAGACATTAATCTTCTATTTTATATATATTTGGTAAATCTTTTGCCATATTGTAGCCTGTCTGAAGGACAGACTCTCTTGCCCTGAATAAGAATCTTGGTTTCATGAGTGCCTATTATTAATTGTTAATTTAAGTTCCTGTGCTAATGGTGTTTTGTTTGAAAAGACTTCCTGTGCCAATACATTCAAGCCTAGTAATTTCCTCCTGTTTATCAGGTTCAGTGTATCTTGTTATATGGAGTAGTCTTTGATCCATTTGGAGTTGAATTTTGTGCAGGTTGATAAGTATGTGTCTATTTGGCTTCTTCAACATGCTACCATCTGGTTTGACCAGCAACATTTGTTGCAGATGTGTGTGTGTGTGTGTGTGTGTGTGTGTGTGTGTGTGTGTGTTAATTTGTATGCTACTTGGCTGAAAGTGTTTATCAGCTGTCTGAGTTTCCCAGTGGAATTTTTGGCTCATTCATGTAGTATTGTATCATATGTAAATGATCAATCTTTGACTTTTTCTCTTCCAAGTTGTATCCTCTTGATATCCTTCAGTTACTTTACTACTCTAGTTAATACTTCATGTCTTTTATTGAATAGGCATAAAGAGAATGGACAACCCTGTCTTATACTTTATTTTATTGGGATTGATTTGATTATTTCTCCATTTAAGTCAATCTTGGCTATGGGCATGGTGTAAATTTCTTTTATTATGTTTAGGTATGTCCCTTTAATCCTTAGTTTCTCCAGAACTTATACCATGAAACCGTGTTGGATTTTTGTCAAAGGCTCTTTTTTGCATCTAATGAAATGATCATGTGTTTGTTTTTCATTTTATTTATATGGTGAATTACATTGATAGATTTTCAAATGTTGAACCATACCTGCATCTCTGGGATGAAGCCTACTTGATTATGGTAGATAATTTTTTGATGCATTCTTGGTTTTGGTTTGAAAGTATTTTATTGAGAATGCTTGCATCTATGTTCATAAAGGAATTTGGTATGTAATTTTTTTGTGGGTCTTTAAAATAAACTGGGCAATTTTCCTCCATTTCTGTCTTGTGGAACAATTTGAGAAATATTGGCATTCATTATTCTTTGAAAGAAGCATTTTCCCTTTAATTTTCATTTATGTTTTTCGAGTTTCACCTTTAAGGATGTTTCTAAAATGTCTGAATATTGCTCAGGAATGTTGACAGAAGCAAAGGTATTATTGCATATTTGTGATATTCTAGAGTTGAAAGAACTATTAAGATGATATTCATGGTATCATGAAAGAAAAGAGGAATAAATATTTTCACAAATGCCATGAAAGTTCCTCTTCAGCAAGACATTGAAGGAATGAATAGCTTGATTTCAAGGCAGTTAAGTTGTACTGTTAGAGACAAAAGGTGGGAAAATGTATGTATAATGATGTAGGAAGGTCACAAATATGAACCTAAGGCTATGCTGAACCAACTCATGAAGGGAGAAACAAATATGTTTCAAGAAAATTGATGCCATATGTGAGTTCATTTCCACTGATAGCTGCAATTCACTTAAATAATTTTAAAATGAATTTTTAATAGAAGTGTTAATTGTAAAGCATGTCTCTTTAACAAAGTCACACACTGTCTTTTATGAAGCAAGGATCATCAATTTGTGATACACATTTAAGTAGAAAAAAAACACTGTAAGTTGTAAATGAAGACAGACTTAATCCAGAATCCTCCCTATTTTGTGTAGCTTTCAGCTACATTGCCTATGTTTCAAGTAATCAGTACTTTTAAAAAATTAAACAGATACATAGTGTTTAGTTCAGCTGTAATTTTACTCAAGAGCTAAAATCCAGGTTGAGGTAGTATAGTCTCCTCCACTGATCCCATGACTATGACCCCCCCATCTAATTTAACTATGATACAAATATATTTATTTTCCTATTCTACACACATACCCACATACACACAAACACACACAGACTCACTCACTCACTCCACCATGAATCTCTGTTTTATAGTCAACTGGATGAGAATTTTAGCTATTTTGGATACGTGAGGTACACCCCGTAGGAATGAAATGAAGGTTATTTAACCCAAAAATGCTACTGAGTATTCTATTATGACAGTCAATAAAAGAACCACAGCATTGATCAATAAAGACACTGAATTGCTCTTTTGATAATGAAAACATTTAACTGTGATTAAGGGTGTTTCCCTGGAACTTTGCTTTTGACATAGACCATGCTTGACCCCTATAATGAGTTTTAAATAGTTGGCTTGAATTGATTGAATTTAAAATTTTAAATGTTAAATCATGCTAGCCTTTTACAAAAGCATATAGAGTCTTAGAATAACAGAACAGTGAGGGGGATTAGAGGGAGAGGGAAGAGAGAAAGAGAGAAAGAGAGAGAGACAGAGAGAGAGAGAGAGAGAGAGAGAGAGAGAGAGAGAGGGAGGGAGGGAGGGAGGGAGGGAGGGAGGGAGGGAGAGAGAGAGAGAGAGAGAGAGAGAGAGAGAGAGAGAGAAAGAGAGAGAGGGAGGGAGGGAGGGAGGGAGGGAGGGAGGGAGGGAGGGAGAGAGAGAGAGAGAGAGAGAGAGAGAGAGAGAGAGAGAGAGAAAGAGAGAGACGACAACAGACAGAGACAGATAGAAATAAGACAGAGACAGAGAGAAACCATAAAAAATGTAAGTATTTGGATTGCTGTGAAGAGAAGCAGAGGAAGATGTATCTAGAGATGCACAGGCTCTTGTCAACCTGGATCAACAGAGACCCTGGGGCACATGCCTGGTGAGGTCTCACCATGAGTTCTCAGAGTGCAGAGAGTGTTTTGCTGTGCTCTCTAAAAAAGGGTCCTTCCTTTCCAGCCCACAGTGAGGGCCTGGCCTCTGTCATTGGGTTTCAGGATCTGCCCTGGAAAGGTGGTGCTCAGTGCTCTTAGATCAGCTCCACAGGTGCTTTTATACCTAGACTAGAGGTGAGCCTGACACATAGGCACAGGGAGGTCACACCAGGAGTTCTCAGAGAGCAGAAAGTGCTGTGCTCTTTGGAAAAGGGTTCTTTTTGGCCTAGAAAAAGAGCCAGGTTTCTGCCAGTAGGACTCAGGACCTGTGGGCAGAGGGCTGAGCTCCCAGAACAGCCTCACAAGAGCTCCCACACTTGAACCCACAAAGACAGAACTGAGTCACTGCCATCAGAACTCACTGCTTGCCCACAAAAAGCCAGACACTCAGAAGCAAATATTTTTTTGAGCCCACAGGCCCTCAGATCCACAGGAAAGACAGGTGCCAGTCAGTTACAACAAGATCACCTATAATCACAGATAACTAGATGGTAAGAGAAAAGCAAATGAACTTAAGCAATGCTACCAAGACTACCTGGTAACATCAGAACCCAGTTTTCCTACCAGTGCAAGTAGTGGATTGCCAAACACACCAGAAAAATAAAACTTAGACTTGAAATCATACTTCAATATCATGATGGAGATCTTTGAGAAGCATGTGAATAACTCCCTAAAACAATTACAGGAGAACCAGGAGAAATCACTCAAAGAACTACAGAAAAACACAACCAAACAGATGATGGAGTTGAAAACAGAAATAGAAACGGTAAAGAAAACATTAGTCAAAGTTTTCTTGGTGTGTAAGGATTGAGCATAATGTTTTTTTTTTTTTTTTTTTTTCTTGAACTTCACGCAGTCTGTGAGTTGTTTCTGGGGTGTTCAGAGCTTTCTGGGGTTAATGTCCCATTATCAGTGACTGCATATTATGTCTGTTCTTTTGTGACTGGGTTATCTCACTCAGGATGATATTCTCTAGATGCATCCATTTTCTTAAGAATTTTGTTAAGTCATTGTTTCTGATAACTGAAACATTATGCCCAATCCTTACACACCAAGAAAACTTTGACTAATTCCGGGTTACATCCTGTTTTACATGTACTTTTTGCTCATTGTAACTAGTAAGACCTTAATGCACACTATCAAACCTTTGAAAAAAAAAGCCAAGCACTAACAAAAATGTATTTGTATATATTTATGCAAAAATTCTTAAAATTTGTTCTTTTGTCTTTGTTTTTTTAAAATAATGTTGTTAAAAAAAAAGAAAAGAAAACATTAAACAAGACAACACTAGAGATAGAAAACCTAAAAAAGAAATTAGGAGTCACAGATGCAAGCATCAGCAACAAACTACAAGAGATGGAAGAGAGGATCTCAGGGGCTGAAGACAACATAAAAAACATCGAGAAAACACTTAGAGATTATGCAAAAGCCAAAAAGCTCCTAACCTAAAATGTCCAGGAGATCCACGACACAGTGAGAAAACCAAACTTAAGAATAATAGGTGTAGAAGAACACAAAGAATATCAACTGAAAGGCACAGTAAATATCTTCAACAAAATCATAGAAGAAAATTTCCCTACCCTTAAGAATGAGATGACTATGAGCATAAAAGAAGCCTATAGAACTCTAAATAGTTTGTACTAGAAAAGAAATTCTTACTAACACATAATAGTCAAAACACCAAATGTTCAAAACAAAAAACTAAAAGTAGTAAGGGAAAAAAGTCATGTAAAGGCAGACCAATCAGAATTACAGCATACTCAACAGAGACTCTGAAAACTAGAAGATCCTGGACATACATCATACAGACCCTAAGATAACACAAATGCCAGCCCATGTTACTATACCCAGCAAAACTCTCAATTACAATAGATGGAGAGACCAAGATATTCCAGGACAAAACTAAGTTTATACAATATCTGAACCCAAATCTAGCCCTACAAAGAATAATAGATGGAAAACCCAACACAAAGAGGGAAACTACACCCTAGGAAAAGTAAGAAAATAACTAAGCAAGAAAACCAAAAGAAAAAAGACACACAAACATAAGTCTAACTCTAACAACAAAAATAACAGAAAACAACAATCACTATTTCTTAATATCTCTTAACTTCAATGGACTCAATTTCTCAATAAAGGGGCATAGACTATCAGACTGAATACAGAGACTGGATATATAAACAGGATCCAGTATTTTGCTGCATACAGGAAGCTCATTTCAGAGACAAAGACAGAAACTACCTCAGAGTAAAAGGCTGGGAACAAACCTTCCAAGAATGGCCCCAAGAAACAAGCTAGAGTAACCATTCAAATATCAAATAAAATAGTTTTCAACCAAAAGTTAACAAGAACAATAAGGAAGGACACTTTTTTACTCATCACAGGAATAATCTATCAAGATGAATTCTCAATCCTAAATATCTTTGCTTCAAACACAAGAGCACCCTTATTCATCAAAGAAACCCTACGAAAGCTCAAAGCACATATTGCACCACACACAACAACAGTGGGAGACTTCAACATCCCTTTCTCATCAATGGAGAGATCATGGAAGCAGAAACTAAACAGAGTCACAGAAAAACTAGCAGAGGTTGTGAACCAATTGGAATTAACAGACACCTACAGAACATTTCATCCTAAAACAAAAGAATATACCTTCTTCTCAGCACCTCACAGTACCTTTTCCCAAAAATGACCATATAATCAGTCACAAAACAATTCTCAGCAGATATAAGAAGATTGAAATATTCCAATGCATCCCATCAGATCACCATGGACTAAAACTGCTCTTTAATAACAACAAAGACAACAAAAAGCCCATATACACATGGAATCTGGACAATGTTCTTTTCAATGATAATATGGTCAAAGAGGAAATAAAGAAAGAAATTAAGAATTTTTTTAAAGCATTTAATGAAAATGAAAGTATAACATACCTAAAGCTATGGAATGCAATGAAAGCATTACTAAGAGGAAAACTCATAGCTCTGAATGCCTCCAAAAAGAAATTGTAGAGAGCATACACTATCATCTTGATAGCACAGCTAAAAGTTCTCGAACAAAAAGAAGCAGATACACTCAGGAAGAGTAGATGGTAGGAAATAATCAAACTCAGAGCAGAAATCAACTAAGTAGAAACAAAAAGAACCATACAAAGAATCAACTAAACCAGGAAATGGTTCTTGGAGAAAATCAACAAGATCAATAAATCCTTAGCTAGACTAACTAGAGGGCATAGAAGGAATCCAAATTAACAAAATCAGAAATGAAAGGACAAACATGAGGAGAAAGAAATTAGGGAAAAGGTACCCTTCACAATAGTCTCAAGCAATATTAAATACCTGAGAGTGACCATATGACAGGAACTTCAAATCTCTGAAGAAGGAAATTGATGAAGATCTCAGAAGATGGAAAGATATTCCATGCTCATGGATTGGAAGGATCAACATTGTAAGAATGGCCATCTTACCAAAAGCAATCTACAGATTCAATGCAATCCCCATCAAAATTCCAGCTCAATTCTCCATATAGTTGTAAAGAGAAATTTGCAAATTTATCTGGAATAACAAAGAATCTAGAATAGTGAAATCTATTCTCAACAACAGAAAACTTCTGAGGGAATCACCATCCCTGACCTCAAGCTATATTAATTGTGTTAAAAACTGCATGGTATTGATACAAAGATAGGCAAGTAGATCAATGGAACAGCATAGAAAATTCAGAAATCAACTCTCACACATACAGTCACTTGATCTTTGACAAAGGAGCTGAAAACATTCAATAGAAAAAGAACAACCTCTTCAACAAATGGTGTTGGTTCAACAGGCAGTCATCATACAGAATATTGCAAATATATCCTTTCTTATCTCCTTGTACAAAGCTCAAGTGCAAGTGGATCAAAGATTTCCAAATAAAACCAGGTACACTGAAACTATTAGAAGAGAAAGTGGAGAAAAGCTTAGAATACATAGGCACAGGTGAAATTTTCCTGAAGAGAACACCAATGGCTTATGCTCTAAGACAAAGAATTGATAAATGGAACTTAATAAGATTGCAAAGTTTCTGTAAGGCTAAGGACACTGTCAAGAGAACAAAAACCAACAGACTGGGAAAGGATCTTTACCAATCCCATATATGATAGAGGTCCAATATTCAATATATTCAAAGGATTCAAGAAGTTAGATTCTAGAGAATCAAATACTCCTATTAAGAATTCTGGTAGAGAGCTAAACAAAAAATTCTCAACTGAGGAATATTGAATGGCTGAGGAACATCTAAGGAAGTGCTCAACATCCCTAGTCATCAGGGAAATGCAAATCAAAACAACCCTGAGATTCCACCTTGCACCAGTCAGAATGGCTAAGATCAAGAACTCAGATGACAGCACATGCTGGTGAGGATGAGGAGAAAGAGGAACACTCCTCCACTGTTGGTGGGGTTGTAAGCTGGTACAACCACTTTGAAAATCAGTCTGTCTGTTACTCAGAAAATTGGACATATTAATACCTGAAGACCCAGTTATTCCACTTCTCGGCATATACCCCAGAGATGCTCCAACATACAATAAGGACACATGCACCACAATGTTCATAGCAGCCTTATTTATAATAGCCAGAAGCTGGAAAGAACCCAGATGTCCTTCAGTAGATGAATGGATACAGAAATTGTGGTATATTTAGACAATGGAGTGTTACTCAACTATTAGGATCAATGACTTAATACATTTCTAGACAAATGGATGGATCTTGAGAATATCATCCTGAGTGAGGTATCCCAGTCACAAAAGAACAGACATAATATTCAGTTACTAATAATTGCATACTATCCCCAGAAAGCTCTGAATACAGAAAAAACAACTCACAGATCATATGACAAAAAAAAAAAAAAAAAAAAAAAAAGATAAAAAGATGAAAGGCCAACAAATGGAAGCCTCAGTTCTTCTTAGAAAAAAATATAAATTATAACACTCTCTCAGAGTTTGGTACACCTAAATCCTTAATAATTCAAGAGCTAAGAATATAGCCTTGTGGAATTCTTGGTATTTAAAAATCATATGTTTAATGTTTACACACCAATAAAACTTTGACTATTTCTGTTACTTTATGTTTTACATGCACTTTATGCTCATTATAACTAGTAAGATTTCAATGCATACTTTTAAAAAATCAAGTACTGACAAAATATATTTACATAGGTTTTTTTTTGCAAAAATGCTTTTAAAATTCTGTAAATATATCTGTTTTTAAAAACAAAGTTTTTTTTTTAAAAAAGGTGTTTCTAGAGGTCAAAGGTATCTTAGATGAATTTCACAGTAGTTTTATGTATAGAACAGGTTTTGCATGTTTCCATCTTCCCTTGTGCTTTTACATTTCATTATTTCTCAATATTTTGTTTTTTATTCATTAAAATATAAAATTCAAATACAAATATTTTGAGTGAAAATCTTTACTGTCTTGACAGTGGTTGTGAAATATGAATGACCTGAGAGCAATAAGTCCTACTCTGTTTTTAGTTCACTCTCTGCTTTTTAACTACAGAAATGGCAGTGCAGAGAAAGACTGGAAATACTACACACAACATTTGATGTGAAGAGTGGCTGCAAAGTCTTGACTTCTTATTGAAATTAAATGCATGTGACAGAAGTAAAATATTTCTGGTTCAGTTGCACACCCTTCCTGCCATCAGCATAACCAGTAGCTGTCCCTTACAGGTCTTTGCTCTTCTCACTGTGACAAAATTACACCACTTTGTGTTTCTGGATTAGCAATAAACCAGGTTGTAACATCTCCTCATTTTTTACATTTAGCTTCAGCTTTTGATTAAAGTTTTAGGGGCCCACTATTCAAAGCCCAAGGCTGTACACGGTGCAGGAGAACAATGAACATGCTCCTAAACAAAAATGGTAACCATACTTAAAGCATTATGGGAATTTTGTTTTGTAATTTTTGATATATAAATCGTGCAGTTCTTGAGTGTGAAATTTGTGGACACCAATGACATGTCACAGCATGGGAAGGTTATATACACCTATCAGGACTAAATAGCCACTTCCCATTTTGACACCTGATTTCTTGTCATTACTTGGCAGGTGGTTTGTATTTTGTTGCTGTTGTTGCTATTTTTTCCAGAACATGTAAGGATGAACTCAGCAATTTACTTTAACAAAAGTCTTACTTTTTTGTTTTCTATAATATTTGTTGGGTAATCATCATACAAGCAATTTTAGCCCACATATTCTTTTATTAAATCAACAAGACCATTGTCTAAATGCTAATCTGCAGTAGCTGATTTTGAAAAAATAGAACCCCTGAGAACATCATATTCTTACAAGTGTATTATGGACATTAAGAAAGAGAAGTGGAATTAAGGTCTAATGCTAATAAATAGAAACAAATATAGACCCTTGATATAACTTACATGAGTGAATTAATGAGGACATTGCTTAATAGTAAAGCAGTTAAGTAGCATATATTAGACTCTAGTCTTAGTACCTAGAGCTGCAGGGTTGGAGAACATGATGGAGCTGAAGGTGTTGGTGATAAAGATAGGTTGTCATTTGTAAATGTCTATTTTATTTATATAATTTTTGCTTCAGAGACTTACTGCTGAATAAATGCATGCTTTTTAGCTCTTTGTGAACTCTGGCTGGCTGGTTCAACTCAAACGTTCTGGACCAAATTCCTCTACAAAGTGATTGATTCAGTTTGGCTCCTCGCAGTTCTAACTGAATTGCTATGCTTATCCTGATATTAATTTAGGTAATATGCTCTAATCTTGCTTCTTCTTATTCTCTTGCTCGGCTGTCTTTACATGCAATGTATCTCTATAAAATTGTCCTGGTAAAACTGCCTCCTCTCCCTGTTCCTCTCCCTGTCCCTCTCCCTGTCCCTCACCTTGTCCCTCTCCCTGTTCCTCTCCCTGTCCCTCTTCCTCTCCCTTGCCCTCTCTTTCTTCTCTCCTGTCCTTGGGAGTGGGGTATATCCTATTTCTGACTCATTCTATCACAACTTTCCTGGATTAATCAATTTGTCTGCCCATAAACTAGATGGCATTTTCAAACATGGCTGTTTCCTTCTATATACTTACTGTACCTTCACTGTTTAGGAAGAAAAGTATGTACTAAGGTTGTACCTATATTCCAGCCAGAAAGATTAAAGGTGTATCATTTTAGCTGGATCACACACAACCAGAAGGTCTTTGGTTGTAATCCTTTGTCAGAGTAGTCATGTTGCTGGATTAAAATCCCTCGACAGTTATTACTGGATATTACATCTGAGACCATCATGATAAATTCCTCAAAGCTTTCACTGTGTTCCCAGGAAGTACTACTCATGTCAATGAACTTAATTAGGTGTCATCTACTTAATGATCATAAATTATTGTAGCCAATATTTTTTTCAGTCTTTGCTGACTGGCTTTGTATACAATTTAAAGCTGACTTAGCATGATTTACTCCCTTGAGTCAAAGCTCATGGTCATTGAAATGTTAGGACTTGAAATTTCTTAGGGTACCTGAAAACAAGCCTAATCATAGGTAATCACAGATAGTCAAGCACATGTGTGCCTGTCTAAAATTCCAGTGGTGATACCTGTTCTTTACAAGTCTATCCAGACTTCTTATTCTCAAGCTTCCTTCGAAATTTTTGTGTGTTCCAAAGCTAATCAAACTCTCAGACAATGTGTTAAATTTTTTTTCTTCTACTTATTTTTGGCTCACATCCTTGAGGAAAATAGTTTCTAGTAGCTGCAGCTTGTCTGGAGTGAGGAGGAGACACGAATGATGAGCGAGTTTTCCTACAGAAGCAACCTGGAACACATATATTGATACCTGTCCAGGAATGAACTTTTGAGAGGTCATCAAAGTGGTAAGAGCTTCATCAATGTCACCATGAAAAAAGAGTTCACAAATTGCTGTAGGAACACATCAGCATAGTAAAGGTTAGACTTAAATGGCTCTGCAAACTTGACCTTCTACAGAACATTACTTGTTTTACGTCCTCACTGGCTTGCAAACTGTTAAATGTCGACATTGTGGAGATGTTTGAGATGTTATGTTTTAATTTATGTTTTTTTCCTTTAATTTAAACTTCAGGGAAAAACAAAATCCTCAAAATATTTATTGGCCTTTTTGGACTTACTATTTTTTTTAATGGCTTAGTAGTCTCTCTCACCCATGTTTTGAGTCAGATATAAACCTTTATCATTCATAAAATGAATTTTTTTATTTTCAATTTATATATAAATGATTTCATGAAAATAATTTACAGGGTTTGGATACAAATATGTACTTTCTTGAAAATATGTGTGGTAAGCAAATATTTTCCCAAATGTAGAATATTTTTTTTCTTTACTGAAGCTGTCCCTTAATAGAGAGCTATTCTGTTTTTGTTGTTGTTGTTATTATTGTTGTTTGTTTGTTTTTGAAGAAGAAACAGAAGAAGGAGAAGTAATATCTATGTATATTAAAGCATTTGAAAGTAATGTTTTCATGGTTCGAGTGTTAGAAATATATCTCAAAACATTTCTAAAAATTATTTTTTACAACCGGGTTTAAAATTTTGAGCTGCATTTGCAAAGGAGTGACTAGTAGCTTGTGTAAGTGAACCGACGGTTCAAATAAATGATGACTACTATGCTGATCTGACAACTAAGGATATGGTGGAAATTGTTTATGAGAACAAAGCTGGACGTATTTCAAAACCAGAGCCAAGAAATGGATGTAAGCGTTCTGAGCCAGCTGGAGGACTTACCTCTTTAACTGAACAGCCCAAAGAAGCTGTCTTGGTACATAAGCAGGCTTTTAATTTCTACTCCATTGTAAACAAATCCTTGGAGAAATAAAATATAAGGCCCCTACCTAAAAAGGTGGAAATTACCATCCATTATGTACCATTTTTCTAACTGTATAGTCTTTGTCAAAGCAATCACTGACACCAACCCACAGGTTTTGTCTCTCCTTCCCAAAAGGAATAGATTTGTGCTCTGAGACATACCACATCAACTAAGAGAAATAAGCATAGCATTCTGGATCCTTGGTACAGTGCCTCATTTGGTCTTAGGAGGACTTCTAAATTCCTTAAAAATTCACAGTAGTTAATGCTCTCTGGGAATTATGAGCTGGCATTTCTAAGTCATAATTTAGAAAAAGGAAACCATATGCATTAGAATATTTTATTCTGCATTTTCTGTACCAGAAAGTATTATGCTTCTAAATGAAAATTCTTCTATGCTGAATACTAATTTAAAGGAAATAAAGGGCTGGACAATGTCATATGTTTTAAATACATTTTTATGAATCTTATCTCTCAATGGCTATTTCATAGCATAGCCTTAAAAAAATTGAGTTCATTGTTGTTAGAAAATATCTGAAGATGAGAAGGTGTTTTAGTCCCAAGAACAGAGAACATCCAATTCTAATATTCCAAAAGTAAGGGCCAAAAAATTTCACCTACATCAGGAAATACATTAATTAATTTGTTGTACCTCATTATGTTACACTGAAGTTGGAATATTTTTAGGACTTTGCTGTCCATAGAATTTATACATATGTACATGTATAAACACCGTGTATATGTATATATATGTGTGTGTGTACATGTATACATATATATTCAAAGTGAATTCTAACTTATATGAGCTAAATATTGATAACACTTAGGAGTGTAGGCTTAACAGTCAGATCTTAATGTGTTTAAATCCCAACTTTGAATCAGTAGTTGAGTGGGGAAGTTACATAGTCTGAGGGCTATATGTCTCATGTCTACTCATTTATTTTGAATGTATAGGAATCAAATAAGTTATCAATATTAAATAAAGGAACTTGGCAAAACCTCTGGCATGTACACACCAAGTTCCTATTAAATGCTTATTCCATTACCCTTTATTATTTATCACAAGACAAAACAATTGTCCTGCCAGAAGTGAGTAAATTCTAATTTCAAGTTTTCCTGTTGCTTATGGTAGATTAGAATAACTAGGAGTTGTATAGAAAAAGTTACCATTCACAGCTTCTAAGAAATGGTAGAAACAGTTTAAAATATATTTATATAATCTCTGGTTCATCCAATTCCCTGATTATTCATAAGAGTTGAATAGTTTTTCCAAAAAGTAAGTACTTGTCAGTCCCCTTAATAGCATCCAGGGAGAGAAATGTCAAAAATTCATGTGAAGCCTATTTTGGTGTTTAATCCTGCTGAGGCTGTGTCTCTACAATTTGACATTCCATGGAAGCAATAAGTGGTGATCGTATATCATTAAAGTGTTGGATTTACTTCTCAAGTATTCTAGTGATACATTCTTTTCATATTCACTGGTGAAAAGAATTATTCAGAATAGCTGCATGTATGTAGGTATGTATGTATACATACGTGTTCACACACATGTGCATGTATGTTCAAACCTCTGATTCTGAATAATTCAGCAGTGTTGAGCACCATCTCTTTCTTCATAGAGCAGCTGTGTATTCTCAAGGATTGTATATTCTCTGTAGATTTGGGCATATTGTACTGCATTTTATCTGTATGCACCATATCAAAGCGAAGCAGAACATTTTCTTTTGCACTCAAATATGGAGATACTTGCCTGCAAAGCATAGTTTTGCTTGGATAAAGTGTTCCCTTCTAAATCTTTAATTCCCTTTCCATTAGGCAAGATTCTGATTAACATTATGAGATACCAACTTCAGCAAGATTAGTAGGGGAAACACATAAGAAGCTATAAGATCATAGGTTCTAACTGTCACGTTCTAGAGGAAAGCCTAGCAAAACAGCAATAGGCTGAAATGTCTGAGAGTTTATAAGATCTTATTGGCCAATAGTGCACTACTACTAAAAACTACATAAAGATCTAGAAAGAATGAATCTGGGGCAGAGGAAAGGTCGTGGGTAGAACTGGGAAGAGTGTCGAGAGGGAAGGCTCAAGTCAGGATGCATGAAAGAAAAGCAAAATAAAAAACATACCAATGCATTTAGAAATACTATCTCTGTGCAAACTTAGAATTTTACACACGTTTTAAAAACGTGAAAATAAAGCAACAACAACAAGTAAACAAGGTACAGGTCACAATCATTGACTGTTGTGTCATCTGTCGGTGTATAGATTTGCAAGTTTGAGAATTTCATGGTTAAAGTGTCATTAACTTGTTTGGAAATCCATTTTCCTAAATCAAGCAAAGGCTCCTGTTGTCTTCTCTAATCAACTCCCCCACTTAATAGGGGCTGGCAGTCAGCCTGCAGCTCCAGCCAGTTAGACTCCCAAGGGGCTTCTCAGGGCCATATGTTGCTAATCTCCATTCTAGTCAATTTCCGGAAATGTATTCCCTTTTCCCACCTCTCGATTTAAGTGAATGATTTTATGTAGCTGTGCAAGAACAGGCGGGTCTTATATGACATTAACAGTAAGGGGTTCAGTTTGTGTTCCTAACCTCAGTAGCTGCTGCATCCTGAGACATCACTCCTTCCATTATTTCGTTCCTCAAGCTTTTGCTCTTTTGCCCGGTAATAGGCACAGACTCTTCTCTAATACATTCCTATTGCTTCCTTGGGTTTGGGCTCTGGATTTTTCTATCTTTCTCCATCAGGTTTCTTTACACCAATATCTATATTTATTCTGTCTGTTTTAAAACAGGCTTTACATTTTGCTTTCTAGACACATGATTTTTTTTTTTTTGTTTTCATTGGCCAAAGATTTCAAAATATATACTCTATGAATCACTTCTCTTCATGCTGTGATAAAACACTTGCCAAAAAAAAAAAAAGGGACCATGGAACTGCGGAGAGCCTGGGATGGTAAAACGGCTTGCTGCAGCCTTGAGAGACAGCTGCTCAGATTCCATCCCTAGTCGCCTAGTCGTAAGCCTAGAGATGAATGTTGATGATCCTTAAACTTTTCTGTCCTTTTCTTCACTTAATTCACTTGGGGGCTCTGAGCCTCCGTTTAAGGTAGGTCTTCTCGCCCCACTGAATCGCCCCTCAACACATCAGTACAGACAAACCTCTCAGGTGACTCTACCAGTCCTTTGTCAGTCGATAATAAGGTTTAACCTGGTCACATCTACAGTCTTACTTTCCCCATGTTCAGGACATATTCAGAGTGTATATAAAATTTGTCTTTAAAAATACATTGTTTTGATGCTCTGTACATTTAGTGAAAATGTATTACATGGAAAAGTCCAATGAGAAGTTAGACTTTGTTCTTAAATTGTAATATTCTGCTAATTTAATAAGCTATTATAAACCCGAGTAGCTGAAAACAAAGATAATGGAAGTAATAAATATTGGAATTTAGCAGGATTATGCTAATTAAACTGAAAGAGGATTAAAATGTTTTCAGTTACTCTCTCCCATATCCTTGAACCTGCATGGGTTCTTCCCAACCTCCATCTGAATCTGACCTTAGCTACTGCCCTTTTGATACATTTTAAAATAAATGGCCATTAAAACATAAGAACAGTCTATTTCTTTGAACAGTCTGATTTTACCACCCACCTGGTGACTCCCTTGCTAAATATTTATAAGCACTTTGTTATTCCCTAATTCAAACCTTGGGGTTCCTGATAGATGCTGCAGTTTGGGGATGCATTAGTTGGCCCTCTTTCTTAAAATGCATTGGGCCTTATGGGAGGTACAAACGGCAGACAAAAATATAAAAAAAAGAGGCATATTACAAACCCCAGGAAGCTCAGTCTTACAAAGCAAGGTAGAACAGAATAAGACTTTGCAGGGGATACTAAGGAGTAGGAGGGAGATGGAAGTAAAGTATCAATCCAATGGGTCTCAAAGAAAGAGGACTGTGCAGCAGGCATTGTGGTTTCTGCCTAACTGCCTCAGAACAGGCAGGGGAGAGGGAACTATAGGTGAGCCCATTGTGATTTTATTGTTATTCTGAAGAGTACTTGATGTCTTCACTTCAAAAACAATAGCATGCACAAACAAACCAGAGTTCAGTGGGAGTCCCGAGACTCTAAATCACTGACTCTAAATCAAAGCCTTACAGACTAAACACTGGTCTTATCACATTGAGACGTTTAAATTTCTTTAGTGACACAAATTTGCTATTTGGTAATATTTTATAGTTTTGACATCAGAATGAACCAGGGTACATGGTCTGTACATAACCAATATACTTCTCTTGTTGTAATTATATGTGTTTCTGATTCAAAACAGGAATATTTTATTTATAAATCTATACATAAGACTGTCAACCCCCTATCCTGGAGATGTATATGGGAGTATCCTTCATGGTGTTGATTGACAACAATCAACATTTCATCTAAATCAATCCTTTTAGCTCCTTATGACAAGACCAAAAGGTTCAGGGTGTTGTTAACCCCCCCTTCCTATTTATATTTCCTTTTGTTTTCTCCGTGAACATTGCTCTAATTATTACCTCCTTGGAGAAGAAAAGCTGTAAAGGTTCCCCTTTCCAAGTTTGAATGGGAACAAAGGTTACAAATAGAGAGGAAGCTTGTGTCTCTCCTGTTATTTTTTTTTCCATTTTTACTAATTTATTCTTTGATAGCTTTACACACACCCATCCATCCATACATACATATATGAATATATCCATGCCCCTACATTTCTGCTATACTCACCTACCTATTTCCCTCAAATTTGTCTCCATTTTCTCTATTGGTACCAAGTCCCTATCTCTTATTCATGGCTTTTCCCCACCTTTGTGACTCACTGGCTTTAACCACAGGCACTGGCATGAGTATGGGCCTAGATCTAGCCACAGGTCAGGAATGATTCAACAATTGCTATATCACTGAAGACAGTTGCTTGGTTTTCCACAGCACCCTCCCATTGGCAATGGCTCCCCTGGAGAAGCAGGGCTGGATCCCATGAATTCCATCCACCTCTAACTGATTGGTCCTGATCTCAGTGTTCTGCGGGCCCTGTAGAAGGCAACCACACCTGCTGTGAGTTCATGAGTATCACAGCCAAGCCATGCCACACATACAAGACAGTGCTTCACAGTCCCTTCCTCCTCATCGTTGGGCTCTTGCATTGGTTTTGTTCCTTCCTCTGTGATGTTACCTGAGCCTTGGCGGGAGAGATGGGCATGCATTTCTGTAAAGAACGCCTGCGATAATCATAGAATATCACACCTATGTTGGTAAATGTTGACGGGCTTGCTTTCTTTTGATGGCAGGTTCTCACTCTGTAGCCTTAATAGCTTTGAGGCTCTTAAGTATATTAAGTGCATTCTGGAAGTTCACAGCTATACCCTTCCTTTTGTCGTCCACAAATATGAGCTAACACACACAATGCTTTGATTTCACTTTGACACTGAGCCTGTGTCTGACTTTGTCCTTTCATTCTTTACACGTTTTAAAGCATGTGGCTCCCGCCCCTCTCCCCACCCCGGGTTTTCGGTTTTCGGAGGCAGCTTCCCTTGCTTCACTTGGGGAGAGATCATGAGGAATTTACCATGTGTCCTTCGTTGAGCTGAGAACTTTACACTGTGTCAGAGATTGTGTAGGATATGGAGATGTTCCAAACAATCTTGATTTCTTTAAATGTCAATAAGAGTGGCTCTCTCTCTAAATTCCTGTGATTGATTTTGTTTTAATCAATTAGGTAAGGGTAAGATAAAATTTAAATCGTGGGCTATCTATGCATTCTATTCTCAGATTAATCTTCAGGAATATGAAGTATGAGCTTTGCTCGGACCTGCTGTATTGGAAATGTTTTCTGCATTCCAGACGAGACATAGGACATTTTTTTCTCTCAGTATAGAATTTCTACAAGTTTCTTTCTTAGTTTTCTCAGCAGGAGTAAAGGAGGTCACTAAAAATGTTTTAATAATTTGGGTTAATATAATTGACTAATATTACTTAATACTGCTTACATCTTAACTTCTACACTCATATTAATCCAAAATCTCTTATTAAATCCTGTGACAAAACAATATACATTTTATTTTTTGTGTGGAACATGAGCTTAATAAACATGATTTGAGCTTCCCTGCAGCCAAGCAATCTTTCTCCTAATGTAAATATATGGTGAGTGTTCCTGCAGGGCTTTAAAAAAAAAGCCATTGTAAAATCATCCTTGGTATGAAAATTCCCAAGCTAGTTCCTTTAATTATTTCCCACTTAAGGGTCTTAACTTTGAGATTCAACTCTCAAGTTCAAATCAATATATTTTGGATTTAGAAATGAAGACAAGGATCTCTTCAAATTTAGAGAATTATTTTGAGAGAAAAGTATACCAATATCCTTTTTTGATAAGGATTTAAGAATTTGGAAAGCAATCTATGTAGCTACATAAGGAATGGATGCTGCAATGTTGGCTTTATCATAAATAAAATTTTGTTATTTAACACAAAGAACAGAAAATATTTATGTGCCAAATATTTTGGCTTTTTGAAATATAAACAGTAGGAAGCAGAGTGAAACATCAAAGTGAGCTGCTGGGGGCTGTTCTTACCCAAGGGGATATTCAAAAGGGCACATGCACAGAACTGTAACAGGCAAATTCATTCTTTTCAACACAGAAGCATGTTTGGCCCAGGGCAAGGCAGGAGGATTACACAATTGGTCTTTTCTTCATAAACAGAGGTCTTGTTGTTTTCACCTCTAAAGAGTTTTTCTAGGTCATATTTTCCCTGTGTTTGAAATGAAAAAGAAATGTGCCAACTGCAACCATCTAAGCAAGAACACTGTGTGTGTGTGGGACTGTGTGTGTGTGACTAGTTTGCACATTTGAAGTTTGGTTTGATGGTTGTGATATAGATATAGATAGATATATAGACAGATAAATAAGAATAACTGTAAGAAATTTCCATTAGAAATGCAAGCCTCCTCTTAAATTAGCAGTTCAGGATTGTTTATGTTATTGAGTATGCACTAATCAAATCAGGCACTTTATAAAGCATTTTCCCCCCACAAATATCTCATTCTGCTTTTATATCCACTCAGGTAAAAGATCCAAGTATCATTAAGCAGATACTAGGGGACTGTCCAATGCAAATAAATGCTAGATATGATTCCTAAGCAGTGCAGTTTTAATTTGCACAGGCCATAATACAAAAGAGCTCAAATATATTGGCACACAGGCAAAGGAGTTTATGCAAATTCCACAAGTTCCATCTATTTTAAGTGCTTTATTGTGTGATATAAATGTAAGACCATATGTTACAAAACCAAAATCAAGACTCATGTTCCAATAATTTGTTTTGTTCCATTATTGGATATGAGAAGCCATCTGGGAGAGGTAGTTTTCGAGCGACAGTGATGAAATTCACAGGATATTTTAATAGTTTGTATGGACAACAAATAGATATTGGAAATTATATTGCTCCCCTAGAACCTAATCTCAAAGTTATTTGGAAACTCAAATGTAGCAACCACTGATAAAGCCTGGAACACTCTCTTTTCAGTCTTTTATCTTCCCAGACCATTATAAAATTTTTATTTTCATTTTCTTATGTTTACAAAAGGTTAATATGACTTAAAACTTAATAAACTGATGTTGAAAGTAATTCAGTATGATTTTATAGATAGAATGAGTCTATTTTCTTTTAAATATTAGCCTTTTGTTCATCAATGGTGGGATTAGGAGATATTTCATGTTGAGTGAATTTAATGTTTTAGAAAACAAAAGCCAAGAAAACCATAGCATATTGGTAGGACTGAGAAAGAATGGTATCATTTATGCAGAATTACATATTATAGACTAGTGAGGCATGACAAGGTTTTAGTGGGGACAAGATAAGGGTTATTTATGTAAGGCTTGGGAAGCTAGATAGTTGAACAAGATTATACTACATGGGCTATATATCTTTTCCTGATGCTGTAATTCAACTTAGTCCAAGATGTGTATGATGACTTCACATTCTCATATAATTTTTATTTGTGATTAATGGGCATACTTAGTAATAATAGTCATAACTGAACTTTGAAGCTAATCTACAATTTTCTTTTCTCCTTTTCTTCTCTGTCTTTGTGTCTGTCTCTCTGTCTCTGTTTCTCTCTCTCTCTCTCTCTCTCTCTCTCTCTCTCTCTCGCTCGCTCTCTCTCTCTCTCGCTCTCTCTCTCTCTGCCCCCATCAATCTGTGTTTTTTTTTCCTATACTCACTAAATTTCTGTACACACATAAAGTTTAATTGAACACTTTATGTGTGTACAGAAATTTAGTGAGTATAGGAATGTAAGGAAATAAATCATTTGCACTGTACTATTTCATTTTCTTTTTATGATGTTGTACAGTTTTATTATAATTCTTAATATCTGAGGATACTTTTAAATAATAAAATCAAACTAGACAGATGAAGACAATGAAGTAAATGAATGCATATTTAGTGGAATTTGTTACTGCTCATCATATCAAAGATGTACAGATCTATTGCCTTCTAACTAGCCAACTGGAAGGAAGGACCATCCCAGTTTTACTGATGAGCACATTGAAAAGTGATACAGTAAATTGTTTTTCTAAGAGAATACCACAGGTCAGTGTCAGAGACTGGACTTGAACTCAGGTCTGAATGCTTCAAAATGCCTTGCTTATTTCACTTTCATACTCTTTTTTTTATAAAAAAAACTTATTGTTTAATTATACATACATATACATATAGATATATGTCTCTGTGTATATCTGTGTGTAAATATTTACAGGTGTGTGCAGCTATTTAAGAGGCTAGAGACATTTAATCCCTTTGGAATCAGAGTTGCAAGTGATTAGATTCCCCTGAAGTCATAGTTAAATTTGGGTACCAAACTTAACTTAAGCTTAACTCCAATAAAATATAGCCACCACATGGCTTAGAAAATTTAAATTGCATTTATATTTCATAACGACATATGGTTAATATAATTCACTGAAAAAATGTGGGCTTTCTTATTTGTTGTCATCATTTTATTTTGACCTTTAATGATTGACTATGAAGCAATTACTTGTCCATTATTGTCTAAAGAAAATAGCATTTAGGGTTTTCTCTAGTTTAGAGGAAACTTTAAGATATACCAGGCATCATGAATTTCATAATTCTTCTCTGGAGTTAGTTAAATCTATATAGATGGCTTTAAATGAACTTTGAATTTTCTGACAATAAAATGTAAAGGATGCTAAGAACTGCTACTGTACTTCACTGTCTTTTAAGTGCTGGTGATTTGTTAGAGAAGATGTGTTTTGTAGGCACATAGTACAAGGGTCAGTGAAGGAAGTTCTATCATCTATGTCAACATGGATGAAACAGTAGATCTTTATGTACATTGAAGTTGGGCATGTATAGGCTAACGTCTTCATGGCCGCACTTGTATGATCTCACTCATGTGAAATGGAAAGACTCGTCCCTTTAAATAGTAGAATTATAGTAGCATGATGGTACCCAAAAGGTGGGGAGAGTAAACCATGCAGAATATAGCAAAATGCTGATCTGTGGGTATTGAGTCTCAGCCAGACAGGAATTATACCATAATAGGTTCCCTGTTAGGACATTTTGTATAGAACACATAAATATAAAATAAGTAAAAACAACGTTTTTTTTCCTCAGGTTAAATGTCAGAAAAAAAATACAATCACAGATCAGTCTTCTTTTCTCTTTGCATCCCTCCTGCCCACATTCATAATGATTTGGTTATTGGAATAGCAGGAAAAATAAGCACATTCTGTTTAATTGCATTCTCATTTTGCAAACCAGAGCCTAGTTCATCTCCTTCTGTTACTTTGCATTGTCTGTGAATCAGCTACTCACAACAGCATGGTTTATTAGAATAAAGAAGTTAAGCTTTTAATGGATTAATCTTTGTTCTATGGAGCCATTTTCATTCTTGATTCATTTAGTTATAGCAATGATACCAGCGAATGTTGTTCAGCCTTTCCTATGCAGTGGCCCTGCCTCAAACAAAAAGGAGTGAGGTCTGAAAGGCATATTATCCTATGAGGTTAGTTCTCTCTGCATCTCGGGGTCAGAGTGGTTCATGGGTAGTAAAGTTAGAATTCATCAGGGAGAGTACAGAATGCAAACATGCAGCCCCTTAAGCTCATCGCCGATATGGAGCTCACAAACTAAGTTGCATTTTCAGATATTAAAAATATAGGTTATGGACCCTGCCTCTTTCTCTTTGTGAGTTGTGTGTGTGTGTGTGTGTGTGTGTGTGTGTGTGTGTGTGTATGAATGGGTACATGTGGAGCCCAGAGGTCAATGTTAAATATCTTTAGTAATGGTGTTCCACCTTATTTTTTAAGGAATATCTTTTATTCTATGACAATTTCAAACACATAGAAAATATGTCTTGGTAATATTTTACCCCAGTCTCCCACCCACTGCCCACAGAAACCACCAATCTTCCCTCGACCCCTTTATATCCTCATCTCCCCCCTTTTTAGGTATGGATGAAAGTAACCCGCTGAGTTCAATCAGTGCTGTCTGTTGGAATATTGACTGATCTTGTTGGTTTAATCTTGTGCAGGTTTTGTTCAGGTAACCAGATAGCTGCAGGGAGTCAGTCCAGATGTAGAATGACCTTTGTAACGTCAAAAAGAAAGCATCTCATAGCACAGTTTATCCTCCCCCACCTCTTATTGCTTCCACTCCTTCTTCCATGCTTTCTCTGACCCTCAGAGGGGCTGAGGTATGAGGTTTGACACAGATGCTCAAGGTAGGGTTGAACACTCCAGAGTTATGACTTTTGGCACACTCACTAGTTTTGAGTTTCTGCATTATTTGCTCACTGCTGCAGGTAAAAAACCTCTGTATCCATTTTGATGGTAACATTAACTTATGTGTAGAAATGTAAGTATTTAGAAAGGGGTTCGATAAGATCTCCTTTTAACAAGACTACAGTAGTAGGCTCTCCTATAGGGCCTCCTGAGTCATGGGTGTGTGACTGGGTTTACCATGAACGGCTTCCCTTCTGTACAGTGGGCTCAGTCAATCCAAAAGTGGTTTGTTACCATATAACCTACATGTTACTGTTCAACTATGGGTATAACTTGTCTGAACAGAAAGTATTATAGCGTACAGCATTTATCACTGGAAAATATCATTAATAGCTTCTTTCCTCCAGAGGTAACCATGGCACCTCATGGCAGTATTACAGGTGAGCACCAGGGAGCAAATTTTAGGATTAGTTCTGATTATTATTTCTCTATGTGTGCAACCAAAATATGGGGTCTTCATCAGGAGACTCTTATCACTAAGTTCTGATGGGAAACAAGAGCAATGGCAACAGGTTGGGTTATTTGAGGGGGATGCTTAACACTTTCTAATTAATAGCTTGTAGGAAGGTATCCCATGCATGCCAATGAGATTTCCCCATAATCTATCTGTTCTTGGGGAGGTATTACCCCCTCCATGAGATCAAACTCCTTAGTGTGTTTTCATTTTGTCAAGCAATGCTCAGACTCACCAGAAAGATATGATAATTTCTACCTTATCATCTTGCCCATAACATCAAAGATAACATATTTAAGCATATTTAAGTAGGTAGAAAATATGTATTGATTAAGAACACATCTGGATACAAATGTTAGCATTAGTCGGGTAAACATAGGAGAAGCTATAATTCTAAAATATAATATTTTACAACCTCTTATCTAAGGATAATGATGATGATGATGATGATGATGATGATGATGATGATGATGACTTCGATATACAACTGGGGCTGGGGTGTTCCAAGCAGTATGAGTACTCTGGGAGATATTTGTGGAAAACGGAGAATGCCACAAAACAAATGCCTTAACCTAGACATGAATGGTGCTCTTGCCAGCACAGAAGAACAATGTCAAGCCTACCTATCAAGTAGCATCTCGAAAGAACAAGTAAGAAGAGGAAAGAAGAATAGTAAGAAATTATGCTAACACCCTGTGTACACAAAGTGAAGGAGAAGGAAAACTGAGACAGAGGATCAGAGGAAGGCCATGGCCTGTATCCTGGTGGTACTGTTGTATTATAAACCACTTAGCTCTTTGTAAGTTGCTGTCAGCTCATTTTTGCTCCATACCACCTGCTGATTGGTGCTCAGCTGTACCCCCTGTTGTCTAGACCAACACACAGGAGATGATGTAAAATGCCAGCTTTAGAAACAACCAGAAAAGGGCCTTTGCTTCATATACCTCTATGGAATATTGTCCTCTATGTTAAGTGACTGAACTCTTTGGGTTACTAAGCAAGCACATGCAATATACAATTCTACTGGGATAGTTAGCCTGGGACAAAACTGATTCAAACTAACATTTATATGGATATATAATCTTATATATTATATAGTATCTTACTAAGGACATTCTTATTTCCCATATTATATAATATAGCTGCTAAGGATCATTACTTCTAGTCTGTAAATGATGCAAGTATCAACTGCAGATAAAACATGGAAGGAACAGGACAAAAATAAAGAATCTACATTTTTAAAACTGTCCATTTATCATTTCATTCACAAGTATGTATCTATGCTAGATGCAACAAAAGTCAGGATGCATGTAACATGTTAGAAAGTCACATAGCTGTAAAGAAAATTAAATAAACCAATTGGTGAACCAAAACAATTGGTGAAGTAATTATTTTAAAATCAAACAAAAACTGGGAGGCAAAAAAGAAAAGAAAATAGGAGGGAGGGGAAGAAAAAAAAGAGAATTGGGGAGTGAGGAAAGGAAGGGGGAAGAACAAGAAAATGCTGAGTTTATTCAATTATTACTGCAAGAAATGTAGAGCTGATGAAAGAAGATTTTTAAGGCACAATGACAGAAATACTGGGGAAGTTAAAGGAGGTAAAAGCTGAGAATAGAATATTCTTAGTTTCCAGAGTAACTCAGATAACAGCAAACATTGCAGAGCTGTGAGCTATACAAGGAAAATTATGATCCCAGAATAAAGGAAGAGCGACATGGTCCTAATTCCATAACAGATAGAAGTCTTTTGATATAGATGAAAATAAGCTAGAACCTCACAAAGAACTCTGAATAGAGGCCACCCAGAAGCCACAGAACAATAAGAAACACTGTAATAATAGTGACCATAAGATAGGTATGTGCTTCATTGGGACCAGAAAGTATAGATTACAGAATATGGATAAAGATTGCTCCACAACTGTAGCCAACACTAAGATACCAAGTGGTCTTTAACAGAACTTTGTCCATAGGCTCACTAATTATTAGGCTTGCTGATTCTATTCAAAAGGAACCAATACTGTTTTACATGTTCTCCATCAATAGAAGTACAATGTTTACGTAATAAAGATTATTAAACATGTTCAAACTGAAAGATGGAAAGAAGAAAGAAAATGAAGGAAGAGAGAGAGAGAGATGGGGGGAGGGAGAGAGAGGGAGGGAGAGGGAGAGGGAGAGGGAGAAAGGAGGGAGGGAAGGAAGGAAGGAAGGAAGGAAGGAAGGAAAAAACACGGTACTTGAGTATAGGAAGAGCTACTGTATGCAGTGTGGATCAGTCAGTTCTGCGTTTCTATTATATCTCATGGCAAAAGAGAATTAGCCCAGGGGAGGCCACTTAAAGTATCCGAGCCCTTTGAAAAGATGGAGGAGCTTTAGATAGCTGGTCCACCCAACAGGAGTCAGAGATTTAAAACGACTCAGTGCATTTGCTTATCATTGCTGTCTTTAGAATTGTGGTGGGACTATGTTCTGCACTAGAGCGATTGATAGATAACATTTGATGGAAGCACCATGTAAAAGCTAAGGGATGAAAATTGCTATCCAGTAACAAAGCTCCAAAAATCTGAGGTTTGCCAATAATCTGAATAAACTTGGAAGGCTCTTCCACAGACCCTTAGGAAAAGAGCCTATTCTGCCATTACCTCTGTCTTTGTCTTGGGAGTCTGTGAGCTGCCAGGATGTCTGGACTATGGATTACAAACTAGCACAAAAGGACTATTTTAAGCTGCTGAGGATGTGATGGTGCATTGTGAACCAATAAAACCTATTATGCCAATTCATCTTCAGCACACATATGGGTTGCATTTAAACAGTTATGAACAAAGTTCATACTTAATATGAACACCTTTGCACACATTTGGTTAGTGTAGATGCACTGAAGTAGGCATATAATTTTAATAAAAATCCACCAGTCATTTTCAAAAGTACCTGAACTCTTCAGTTTCCCCATCTGCAATGTAGTTGTCCTACATTTTGACCCTGCTTTATCCTCTCAGTATTTATGATGGACTTTGTTATGAGTGTCATTACATATTGTAGAAATGCCGACCCTTCACCTCCACCCACTTAGAATCTCCAGCTGAGACAGAGAATTAGATCTCTGCTGAAGAGATGAAACAAGAAAAACTCTCCAGAGAACAATCTGTAAAAATGTACAGAATTTTATATGTCCACAGGGACATCATAGGAAAATGATGACCTCAAGAATTGAGCTCAATGCTTGTGTGCATTAATTTTTAAGTACTTTAACCTTAATATAATCTTTATTTTAAAGGAATGGCACACTTAAGGTTGGCAAATTCTTTGTTTTTTTCAAAATAACCATTAGAAACATCATTTTGTTCATCATTTTGTATGTGTTCATTGAGTGTGCACATGTTTGATAAAACCATACTTTGGTAATCAGATATTAAATCTTTATTGGAATATGGTAAATATAAAATATATCATGTATATTGTTTTGTCTTTAACTATTCTTTTCTAAATATTTCTCCTTAAAGGTAAATTTAAGAATTTTAATCCTCCACTATTTTTTTTTAATTTGTGCATTCTGCCTAAGAAAGCTTTGCTCTGAGGTAGGGAAGTTTATTCATCAAGAAACGTTTTAGGTTTTCGTTTCTGTACATTATGTACTTTGAGTGGGATTCGGTATTTTCTGCCAGGTATTATAGGTAGAATTCTTAGATTCTAAAAATTCCTTCAGTCTTTCCCATATCTGTACATCCACCTCACTTAAAGTCTGTATCTGTAAGTAGGAGATCCTGTGGCCCTCTTTCTATGTAGATGTAATCTTTGACTTAAAAATAGAGAAACTGGAGACACTCCCCTAATCCTCTGAATGTTTTACAAGTAGCAACAACAGCAAATTCTCCAGTAGAAGATGAAGAACCTATAGAGATGTTCAGTCTGAGGTTCTCATCAGGGGGAAGAGTGGGGACAACAGACCTAGGAGTATAGACTTGCTTTTCAAGATCCATGATGTTTATTTTGAGAACCAAAAAATTATGTTCTTTTTTTCAGTGCTCCCTCATTATGTCTCCCATGGTAAACTTCTCAAGTCATGTATATATATATATATATATATATATATATATATATATATATATATATATACACACACACACACACACACACACACACACACACACACACACATCTTGATGGTACTATCTAGATCTGAATACTCCAATCTCTTTGCAAGAGTGCACAAGCACACAGTACAGTAAAATACTATAAGCAAACATTTCAAGGCATAGGAATATATAAAGTCTTATCATGTTTCACACAATGACTGCCACCTGCTATGGCTCTCTACCTATTAACATATGAAGTAAGACACTGGAGTTGCAACCATGCATGTATGTAGGGGTAAGTCCGAAAGATTCAAATGATAGATTCATGCAGATGTTTCAGATTCCCCTATTGAGATCAAGTTCTTTAGAATGAAGAAAGTTACCTAAGAAGGCTTGTGTCTAGTTCACATTGGTATCTAGGACTCTAATATGAAGAAAGAGTTTTTATATGTAGGATCAGCTTAAACTTACAGAGCTCCAACTGCCCCTGTCTCCCAGTTCTGTTTCCCAGTTCTTTACTTAAAGGCATGTGCCATCACACTCAGAGGAAATGCTTTTCAATTTACACAAAAGGCATCCTTCTGCTTTGACTTTCTTTAATTTTTCATTTTAAAATTTATTTAATTTCTAATTGACAGATAATTATACACACTCCTGGAAGACGGTGTCATATATAAATAAATTAAGCTAATTACCTCACCTATTCCTTTACATACTTAAAATTTTTTAGCAAAAGAAACCCTCATCTTAATTTTTATTATTTATTTTTTATAAATTGGCACATATAAATCAGTTGTATGCATTTATTATGTACAACATCATGTCTATTCTATTAGTTTTTCATATTATTACATAATTATGACAGTTTCCCTTCATTTCCTCCCTTCAAACACTCCCATATACCTCTTCTGGCTTTCTTTTAAATTCATTACCTCTTTTTTCATTAATTTTTTTACCTGCATGTATGAATATGTAAATGTATATGTATAGATGTATTCAAACATATATAATCCTAAATACGTAAATAGAATTGTTCAATCACCATTATTATGTATATGCATGCTGACCACTTCATACTGACTAACCAAATGCTCTACTCTTCCTTGGAAGACTATTTCTCCTGCTCTAAGCATTCCTTAGCTGCCTGTAGCTTTGGTAGAGGGCCAAGGCCTCTTGGGTTTTCCTTTCCACTTGAGCTTGTGTATTGTTGGTGCCTCAATATATATGACATTGATCCCTCTTTAACAATGATCCCTGATCACTAAGTGTGGGAGTTGTTTTGTACATGTGTCTATCAGGATTCACGTGTTGAAGTATGCAAACTTCATAAATAGTATTTATTGGTTTCAAGATACTTATATGTTACAACTGCAAAAATCTTCATTCATAGAGGATAAGAAAGAAACCAATTCCTGATACTGGGTGAACATTCCTATTACAAAACTGAAATGCAAAATTTTGGAAAAACAAAAATCCAAAATGGAGGTAAACTTACATACATGCATTCTAGTTCATTTTTATACATAACAGAAGAAATACATATTGTTACATATATATGTAAATACAATTTGCTGACCTCATTTACTATTGCTTGTTTATGCATATGATTAGGACTCACATAATAAGTTTTCCATGGTGATATCATAAAGTCAAAATATTGTTAATGTATGGTGTAATTAATAGCGTCTAATCTTTGGATTAGTAATACAATAGTTTTAAAGGAGTTCTTTAAGCATTGGTGACTAGCTAAAGCTCTGTATAGTGCTTTTGGGTTTGAAATATAACCAAATATCCATTTATTTTTCTCTTCTTAGCTTGTTGCAGGAATATGCTGATGCCACAAAATTCTTTGAATATGATTTTGTTTACTTGTTTCTTTTTCAGATCACAATGTTTAAAGTTCATATTTAAAGCATTCTTAGAAGTTTTGGACTCATACAATGTCTACAACTTTCTTATTCTGCTGACATAGTTCTTAAAATATATAGATGCTATTAAAATGTCCCATAGTGTATTTAGAAATAAATATCTTCTATAACTCTAAAATTTCAGTGAGGTATACAATTATACATAATCATATTCACACTAATTACATTTGCAAACACAAATGAGCTTTTCTCTTAAAAGTCAATTTTAGAGTATTTCAAATTAGAACAGATTGATTAGTCTCATTGGGTATGTGTGTGTGTGTGTGTGTGTGTGTTGGGGTCATAGTAAGGTGGGAAATCCCTCTGGGGAGAAAATTAGGTTGACTTCCATCAGAATTCTCTTAAATAAGAACCTGCTATTTAGACAAGATTTTGTTTAGAATTAGTGCCTTGGAATGAGCTCCCTGACAGCTTGATGGTAGTGTATGTTTTTGATACCAGCACTTGGCGGCAGAGGCAGGCCCTATTGAGCATCTACTTTAACTAGCATCACCAGTGAGAGGGCATAGAGTTCCTTAGCCAAGCCCCATCATTGGTAGGCAAAGCAGAATATTGTTGCTCTTGTAGGATGATGGGGTCCTTATGTGACACAAAGAGGTATCACTGTGTCCGACAGATGCAGCACAGGCACCTGGAGTTGGTAAACTTGTAGTCACTCTGCCTAGATTCAGACAGAATCCCAAAGAGGCAAACAAACCACTAACTGTTAACAGGACTTCTGGGACAGGCTCGTGGGCAAACACAAATGCAGCTGTATTAATTTGTGGTAGAATTTTCTGGTTCTTATGGTACCGTAGATGAACACAATAGTTAAAATAAACCTAAGCTTGGGTTTCCCTCAACTACTAAAGTCAGAGATAAAATATCAACAGCAGTCTTCTGCAGGGCTGCTGGTGACACTATATAGTGCTGAACTAACAAAAGTGGCTAATGAATATTTCTTTTGTGATACTTACAGCATCTCATAAGTTTTGTTCTTTTTGAACTTTTATTAGCATACTTATGAAATGAATATAGTCTGAAGGTATTAAGTATATAACTAAAATATTTGTTTAATTGGAATGCTTCTGTTTATTTTTAAAACGCAATATTGAGAATCAAAACTTTTTTCCAAGAGAACTATATGTTCCACTTAATCTGATTGTAAACAAATATGCATATTTTTAAATCTATCTTGACAAATGATACTAAAGTTCCATAAAATTTATTTACATGTCTTCCTTCATGTATTTTTTTTTCTTACAATTTCAAGTTTGTTTTTTCAGATTCACTTTTAAACTTGTAGATTTTGGGCAAGTGGTTGAGAATGAAAAGCCTTATAGCTTTTTAAAATTATGGCATATGTACAGTAGATTTTGTAACTAAATAAAATTTAGAAAAAAATATTTCACTGATATAGATTCTAAATAAGATACAGGAAAATCCTGATGGTCTTATTTGAAATTGGAAACTGATCTTAAGAAAAAGTTTCTTCTCAGAAGTTTGACCTTAAAGCCTTTGGGCTAATTTAAGTATCAGTATTTATATTTAAATAATGATGTGTGTGAGGAAAGGCTTGGTTTCTTGTTCCTTTGGTGTTCATATGCATTTCCTAGCTGGATGCTTTAAAAGTTGCCACTGCCCTGCCTGTGGACACTGAACATTTCTTTTTCTTATATCCAGGGTTATTTATGGTTCAGGTAATTGAAAACCTTAATTGGAAAAAGGATTTTAGGTTTTTTCCCCCTCCATTTTCTATGTGTACATTTTGCTGTTTCAGTCAGAAGTTGGATTTACTTTGCAAAATGACTTAATTTTCATGTTGTGTGCATGTTTGTGTAAATTTCAAAACATTTTGTTAATTTTTGGCACTTTGTATATATAATTCTGGTAATGCTTGAATGTGCACTTAAATATGAAGTGGGTTAAGTCAGTTGCTGTGTTTTAGGAATGCTGTCAAGAACAAGCATTCACATTGTGTGCAGGAAGGTGTAAGAGGAGGTAAGATACTATGATTGTATCTGCAGACAAGAGAAGGAAAGAAAAGCTTTGCCAGTTTGTGGATTTATCTCAGTTCCCTTCAGTATTCTCAATCTCTTTTCTAATAAAGTTCTTTGAGAAGTACCCAGTATTGTTGGGTTTAATTTTTCCTACCATTATTGATTCTTGATATTCAAGCATTTACATGACAGCGTATTTTTTCTTTTCCTTTTTTCTGTTTTTTCTTTGCCATCATTAACATTTCATTTGAAATGCATATTCTTCTTGAAATATTTTGTTTTTTGCATAAATGTTGTGCATTTTATCTTAGTGTTTGGATTAAAACATTTGTGTTGTTGAGCTTTCTTCATTTGCTTTGTATTTAATAATGTACCTTTATTTTCCAGTATGCCTACTTTTTGTATTGTACAATAAATTTATTTTAAGCTGAAAAAAAAAAAAAGTGGCTACAATGATCTGAAGTCACGAACAACAATACCCCCAAAATATAAGCAACCTGTTTAAAAGTACTGCACAGATACAAACAACCAAAGCTCAGTCAGCAAGCCTGGAATAAATGCAGCATCCTTTAAGACCCACAGAACGCTGCATGCCAACAACAGACACCACCAGAAAACCAAGGCCTCACCTAATAGGCAAAATATGATGGCGGAAATAATAATTAGCACGATAGAATGCTCCTTTGGAGAGTTTGAAATCGCTGTTTTATTGAGCTACAATGAGAGGAAAACAGACCAGTGAGAAGAGAGCAAACTAAAAAGCCTCTGCAAACCGAAGAAGACATTCATTAATGTGAAGACACACACTGTACAACAGGAGAGAATATTTGCAAAAGGCTGATAGATTTCCAAAATATATACACAACTGAAACAATTCAATAGCAGAAACCAAAAAGCTGACTTTTTAAATGGACATGAGACCAAATAGGTATTTCCAAAAAAAAAAAAAAAAAAAAAAAAAAAAAAAAAAAAAGAAAAGAAAAGAAATGCATAGCAGGCATGTTCAACATCTCTAGTCCTCTGAGACATGCAAATGAAAAGCACAAAGCAATGTCACCTCACTGCAGTAAGAATCACTATTATCAAAAGACAAAAAGATACACACTAGCAGCTATGTACACTGTTGGGGGGAATGTAAATCGGCAGGGCCATTATGGAAAACAGAATGAAGGAGTGTCAAAGTTAAAAATAGAACCACTGAACTGATTATGGGGTATAGATCAAAAGGGAATGAAATCGCTGTATCAGAAAAATAAGACACTGGATTCTTATGCTCAGCACAGCACTCTTCGCAACATCCAAGAAATGAAAACAAGACCTGTGTCCATCAACTGATGAGAAGTGATATTCCCAGTGTCTGTGTGCACAGTGGAATGCTCTTCACCATGTAGAGCAATGAAATCCTACCCTTCTACGGTGGGTGGTAGTGGAGATTATACCTTAAGTAATATAAACCAGGCCCAGAAAGACAAGTGTGAGTCATCTCCCTCAGATGCAGGGTCTAAAAATGTTCAGTCTCGCAGAAACAGGGAGTTGAATGCTAGTTACCAGGACCCTGAGTAGATGAGGGATATTGGAAAGATAATGACAGCTATTAGATGGGATACAGGGTGTCTTGAAAAGCTAGAAAAAAAAGCTTCCAAAAGATTCTCAGAAAAATAATAATCATTTGAAGAGCAAGATGTGTTTACCTTGCCCTAAATATCATACACATCATGTTCATCATTGTTCAGTTTTTCTTTCAATTAAATCAAGTTTTTTACTAATTCACTTTATATGATGTTTTTAAAAAAGTAGTTAAAATGCGTTAAAACCCAGCAGGTGGGATACATGTGAATATGTTGAAGAATTAGAGGTAAATCGCAATGAACACAGTGAAAAATGGAGGCATGTCTGTTATATAAACAAGTCCTTTGAATTTATTTCCATCCTCATGCAGTTTAGGGGCTGCGAACATTCCCTGTAAATAGTCACCCACTTACTCTCCCAATTATCCCATTCCCAGCACGTGTCTGTCCAGGGGGGAGACTTTCTAATTGTGGCCTTTGCGAGATTGTAGAGCAATTGGTACTCTTCTCCATGGACTTATTACTGGGTGTTTTCTATGCAAGACTGGCAGAAAATTGGGCCATGCATGATTTCCTTTGGAATTAGTCAGCCAGAGGAGAACTTACCACAATGGAAAAAGACTTTCTGACAGTTGCCAAGGATGCTTAGACAAGCCAGATTGCCACAGTTTCCCACAGGGGAATCCTCACACATTTGTTATTTCCTAAATCAATCAGTGTCCTCAGAGTTTCTCTGACATGACCAATGGCAGATCTATTGTCTGTAGAAATACTGAGAGCCTGGCAAAGGAGGGCAAACAGAAGCATCCTTTAACCAGGTTTGTCAAGCTTCACGAGCTCCCCTGAGCAAAGAAACTTCTAACACTATTATGTTACAGTCACTTGGACTGCACACAAAGGCATTTGCAGAATTAACCATTCTTATATGCTTGGCAGAGTCATAGGTGCTGAACACAGAGAGATTAATGTGATTATTACTCAAAGAATACAACAGAAGGGAAAACCTGGCCCGTTACACCTTCAACTGTGTCAAACAAGGCTCCAAAATAAAACAACATCAAATTATTTGGCACGTTCTTCAGTCTTTTCAGTGTTTTCTCATATGCATTAGCTCATTTGACCAGAACATCCTCCTATGACTCAAATTAATGCAATGCATGGATAGCACCAGACCAGAAACCATAAAATTCAGGACACATCCACAGTTAAGTCTGTATGCCATTAGCATAAAAGCCCCACTGGGCAGCAGATAATGTGCGATAAATTGGAGGGTAAACTATCCCGACACTGTGAAAGTTCCTATACACACAGAAAGAACAAAAATTATCTTTGAGCTTGTGTAGTACTCCCTGGCAATGAGGCTCGATACCATGATATATAACTTGCCCTAGACTTCTGTAGAAGTCTATATATATATATATATAAGGAAAATCAGAAGCAAAGCAAAACAGTTTAGATGGAGGGGGCAAGGAACTGAACTATTCTTGGTTGGGCTTTATAAGCAAAGGTGACCCTTGATGCCTGCAGAGATGTAGGGCATCTGAGTTACATAAGCAGTTCTTTGAAATGCAGCAATTATTTCTGGTCAGATAACACCGGGGGACAGTTTTTATAATTCTGCTGCACAAATAATACCTGCCCAGATCCGGGAAACCGGATGGATGATGGCTGCTGCATTGGTAGCAACTGCAGACAGGACTTGGCAGTTTTGACATGAAGATAAAGCTATGGATCGACATAGAGAAAGAGGGCCCGGAATGAGAATTATCCAACAAACAAGAATTTTATTTCCATACCTTAGAGCACTTCAGACTCAACTTCCCATGAAAATATTAAAATGCCGGAGTTTTTGAATGCCCATACATCACAAATGCAGGGGTGTGGGTGATGCTTACTATAGATCAAGCCCAGGGAATTTGGCTGCAATTGTGAGTAGCACCATTGAAGCTGCTCTAATTTTAAATTTCCTCTCGCAGCTGCAGCTTCCTGCTCTAATCTCTATGAATACAACGCATCAATTTAAATAAAAATAGTTATCTGCCTCATGCTTCCCTTTCCCAGCTGCGGACCGCTATTAGAGGTATAGAAATAAGCTATTGAACATTAAAATAGTAACGTCCTCCTTTCCCAGTTCCTAGACTCCATCCACTTTAGCGTAATATCAACTAAACGCAGCTCGCTTTATATTTAACAGATGGGTAAATCAAATTCTCCACTCTAATTGTATGAATTAAAGAGGAAAGGCTTCCTTGAAGAAAGGTCTTTCTGTGGTCTGACTTTTGCCCTAGAGTTACTTAGTTTGCACCTTTCATAGTACTTCCAGAAGGTACTGCAGGCTCTCTTTCTTGTCTCTGTTACCTTTTCTTGTCTCTCTTTCTCCTATTTATTTCTCGAAAATCTCTCTTGCCTACTATGTGGTGTAGGCACTGCAGAGAAAGGTTTTGTGATGAGTTCTCTTTTGTTCACCTCTTACCACATCTTTAATGTGAGCAAAGTCCCTGCTTGGCTTGTGTTTGCTCCAGCATTATGTTGCTACCTTATCTTTGTGGTTGGTCCCTAATAAACAATAACCATACAAACAGAGAAAGAAATACACAAGCATATTACTTGCTTTTCTTTTTTCTTGTCTCCCCTAGTCCCTCCAGTACAGGATCTTGCCCAGAGTAAATACTTAAAGGAGATGGGCATTAAAGAACATCCAGTGTTCAGTAGCATTTGCTTTTCTCCACTGGGCACAGGAGGAAGGCTTCTCTGCAGACAAACAGTGTGGTTACATTAATTAATCCCTTGGTCATGAGGGTAAAGTTGAGTAATGGTATCTTTGTATGTCAAAGCTCATATTAGTCCAGTCCTTGCCCAGATGTTTTGCCCCGTTTCTCATCTCCCATCTGACCCCTCCCCTGCGGCACTTCCTGCGCCCAGTGTAGAACAGCAGACTTCAGAACTGTATTGATCTGTATTTGCATATTATTTCTCCTGCCAAAAATCTCCTTCATCCTCATTTTGCTTTCTCAGCTTGAAGAAGTAATAGACATCTGTGTCTCAAACTACATTTTCCAATACACCAGGTTGACATTGGGTGAGCCTTTATGTATTTATCCTCACACTGAGCTCACCCCAGATCAACAACTTCCTTGAGTAGTAACTTATGAAAGTATTAAATTTCTGGACTATCAAACCTCCTATTGTACAGGTCTATCCTCTGTGCCAAATTACCACCATCTTAATGAATTCAGGTGTTCCCATTTATATGAGTTCATCTCAGTTGGACTTGTTCACTGTTATCATCCTTCAAGGACTAGGGTCTAGATGGGCCATGGTACCCTGTCCAAATATCCAATCACTCTTCTTTAAAAATTGTGTGTAGTGTAAGGAACGGGAGGTCTGATGAGAGAAGAGAGATGAGACAGAACATCTGGGCAAGGATGGGATAAGCTCTGACACACATAGGTACCATTAGTCAATTAGGTGCCCTAGTTGCACCTCAGAATCTTAATGAGGGGTTAGTGTATATAGGCTAAGAAGGCTACGGGGAAGGAGTTCTATCTATGAAGCTATAGAGAAGCCATGCTGGGCAGAGCCCTTGAAGTGAGACTGTTTAGGGTCATGCATGCCTGTCTCAACAACTCCTTACTCAGGATCTGTAACCCTATAAACGCCTTGGTCTAAGGGGAACTTTGGTGGTGTCAAACTTTGGTTTGTCATTGGGAGTGTAGAAGGCATAGGAAGGCATTGCCAAAGCTACCCTTGGGGTAAAAATTTATAAGCAGAAATTTATTTATTTATTTTTATTATTCTTTCTCTTTTTTGGTATTTCTTTTAATTAAAATATTTATCACATTTTTTTTTATATTCTTTCCTTTCCCCCAACTTCTCCACTCCCTTCCCACCTCTCTTCTTGCACAACTTGGTGCCTTCCCATCTAACTCTCTCTCTCTCTCTCTCTCTCTCTCTCTCTCTCTCTCTCTCTCTTTCTCTCTTTCTCTCTCCCTCCCTCCCCCCCCTCTCTCTCACACACACACACACACACATACACACACTTACACTGTGTATTTTGTATAAAAACTGGCTCAGTATTATTTTGGTATTTTTTATTTTATTGGTCTTCTGTTTTAATATTTTTGGTGTCTGTATTTGTTTGTGTGTGTGTATGTGTGTGTGTGTGCATGTGCAGGTATGTGTATGTGTGTGCATGTGACTATGTATGTGTTTATGTGCACAAGTATGTTTGTGCATGTGTGTGCATGTGTGTTTACATGCATGTATGTGTGTATGTGCATGTATGTGTGCATGTGTGTATGTGTGCATGTATTTGTGTATATGTTTATGCATGATTTGTGAGGTTTGTGTGTGTGTGTGTGTGTGTGTGTGTGTGTGTGTGTGTAGATCAAAGGTAAGGATGCCATTATTCTTACTTTGAGAAAGTCTCTCATTGGCTTTGAACTCATCCTCTAAGCTAGACTTGCTGATCAGAAAGATCTGCCTGCCTCTGCCTCCCTAGTTCTGGGAGTCTAAGCATTGCCAGCATACCTAACTTCTTTTTCTATGAGTTCTGGGGATCAAATTCAGGTCCTCCTAATGGCTTTGATGCCTGACTGAACTGTCCTCCCATCTTAACCCCAGAATTCTTAACTGGGAACATGTGTTAAGAGACTAACCTACTGCTTTTTATTCTACCTTTGTCTCATCCCAGGATTTTCAACTATGATGATCCTCATCATAGTTAAAAAATTCCATCTTTCCCAGAAAACAGTCCTTGCTATTCAACTCCTCTCTTAACCTAGCAACTACATAGTTCTTACTACAAAAATATCTGATGCCCAAGTGAATGAACAGCACAAAGACACTGACTATAACTAGGCACATCACCAAGGTGTATGCCTGTCTGAATTGAGTAAAATCTGTACATGAATATTGCAAAGTCACCAGCACATGATTCAAAAGCAGTCTGCTACTTGAAGGTGAATCATGGATTATGAAAATGAGATCCCACTCTCTTTGCCACTATTAATCTCTACCAGTTAAGACCCAGAGCTTTGTTGCCTCTCTCTCCTTTTAATTAAACCCCACAACAAGGAATTAAGATACTATAAAAAAGAGAGAAAGAAAACATTTAGCCCACTAGAATTAAAAGCACATGAATTTAATGTCCACATCAATAAATAATCACTGTGAGGTTATGTTATTCACCTAGACGAATTGCATAAACTTGAAGCTTATTGTTTTAATTAGGCTCCAGAGTTATTCATTCCAGTAAAGGTAGCAGTAGCAAGTCTTGATGGAAGAGAAAAATTCAAAGAAGGGGCCTGAATGCTTGAACAAGAAAAAAATTGTCAGGGAAACTGAATATTCAGTTCAGTGTTTTAAGCAAAATTCGTTCAAGAATTTGGACTTCAGGAGCTAATTTTCTTCATTATTTTTTTTCTCCATTGCAACCAGCATTCTAAGTGGTTTAATGAAGTGGATCCTCCCTGAGTCCAGGCATACATGAAAGATAAAAAGAATCCCCTGGAAACCTTACATGGCAGACACATGAAATAGTAGAAAAAGAAATTAAAATGTTCCACAGAAGTTGCCTAGGAGTCAATGGAGGGTTTAAAGAAGAGGAGCAAATGTGTGGATACTGCATTTTGACTTGCTGTTTGAGATCAGGGAGAATTAGTAATGCTTTCGGAAAGGGTTAGAATAACATCCATTTCCTACAGCAAATGATATTGTTAAACATTCAGAACAACTACATATTCGGCAACTACCAAGTGTCGGTCTGTTGACATTTTCTCCCTAGACTTTCTGCACATTTATAGAATTTAAGCAGCTCTTAGCTCTTACTATTTTCATTTCAAAGATGAAGAAAGTAAAATGAGAAGTCAAATTCAGGATATTGCATCCCAAATAAGAGGAAATTTTCTTGCTAACATATTGGTTTTATTTAACTTATTAGTTCTAGCAATGATCCTATTTGGTCATGTTTTAGTTGTCATTTGATAGAGGAGAAAATTGAAGCCCAAAAGAGTTTAGTAACTAGTATGGAAGACATACACTCAGTTGGTGAAACTCAAGTTTGGAGTATTCCCTTTTTCAGTCTGGTCTGTCATTTACTTCTGACTAGCTGAGATTTGGTATGGTAGAGTATGCCATACTTCCCTGGATGTGGGTGCAAATACATAGGACCACTTCACATGTATGCAAATAAAAGACTTAGTTTCAAGTAGTTAGGTAGCAAGCTGAGAAATAAAATCTGTAGTTAGTAGATTTTTCTTTGTTGTGCCTGTGGGCTGAGAGGGCTTTTGCTATGTCACCCATGCTGAGATAGAACTCACTTTTTAAGCACAGGCTGTCTGGTGACTTGTGATTCCTTTGTTTTAGCTTGCATGGGCATCAAAGTGACTTACAACAACACAGACTAATCATCTCTTGAGATCAGGCTCACTCGATAGGATTGCGGTCTACAATGGCTCTGTGCAACTTGTTTCTCCTCTATGCTTTTTGAAATAAGTTGGTCCCAAGAATTACTGGGTTTCTTAAATTTTAATTAATTAATTAATTAATCTATCGATTGATTCTAACCAGATGGGACAAGCAGAACCTTACCACCCGACAAAAGAACTGGTAAGTTGGAGCTGATTAAGGAACCCCAGCAAATCTCATACCGGAAACAGTAGGCATTTGAATCTATTCCCAACAGGGTTCCTGTCCTGGAGCACGTGACCACAACACCCCACTAAGAGGACCAATAGAGCCAGTCTGTAACGTTAGAGCCTAGAGTTCTCCTTTCTAATAAGGTATCTAGATAGACCTGAAGTATCTAGCCAATGAGCTTTCTTCCTGAGGCATCACTTTCTACAAAAAGTATTTAATCTCCGGTCTTTTCTAAGTAAGTCATAAGCATCCATTTCCACCATGGATAAACAGTTTAGACAAGCAAGTACTGTCTCTGCTTGTCAAGGACTGCCATTTGGGGAGGCCTTCATCTTCTGAAGAAGGCCTTTTCATACTCCTGGAACTCACCCTTCACTAAGTCAGGGATCACTCCAGATCATTTCAGGCCCATATCACCTGATTCTCAACTCCACAAGGTTCCCAGTGGCATTTTGGGTGCCCAGAAGTTTGAAAAAGACAGCTCCACCCCAGGACCCTCCCCCTTTTTTTTATACAGAGAAACACAGAATGTGACTCCTATCTTAGGCTCTGTTTTGCCTCCCCTAAGTAGCACATTGGTGTCCCACAAGCCTAGCATCCTAAAGAGGAGAGAAGAATGTAGCCTAGTACCTTTGTGTCTTACCTCCCCTGAGTGGCATTTTGGACACCCACACAGTGAAGTGAAACACAGACCCACAACCAGAGAAATTATTTTCCTCCTCCTCATTTAGAGCAGACTCTAGGCAAGAAAGTTTGGGGAAATTATTTAATCCTTCCATTCCTAAGTTTCCTTGTCTGTAGAGTAGAAGTCTGGAAAAATCCCAACTATGGAAAGAAAATTGAACATATTTATGGTTCTTAAACTCATGTTAGTACAAAGTCTCTTTTTAAACTTCAAACCCTGCCATTTCAGACGGTTATATAAAAAGGATGAACATGCTGTATGGCCTAGGAGGCTAACAAGGCTCTTCAAAAGTGTTCATTTCAAAGCCTCCACTCAATGTTTGGACATGAGAAGGGCCCTGACCTGAGCTGCCATCAGTGGCTTTGCAGAGATAAACTTTTCTGTACTTGGGACTCAAAGTATGTTGTTTGCATCATTACCAGGTTTGTGTTTGTTTATTTCTTTTTCTCTTCTGTATGAAAGCGAGAGAATGGACCAATGGGTAAGTAAAGTCACTAAATCTCAAGTGAACCAAAGAATAAGAAACAAAACTGACAGCCAACATAAAGAAGTTTGTCCCTTTGGTGTCAATCCTATTCATCTCCCTGGAATGTTCAGTTACATAGAAACCTTATCTAAGTATAGTTATAGTTGAGGGTGGGGTATTTGGCTTTTGAATAAGAGATTGGTAGCTATTACGGGGATCTGGATAACAGACAGATATGAGAGCTAGACATTTATCGTATATTTGAGCATATCAGTAAAAGCAATAATTAAAACCTGTGTAGGAAACATACTTTGCTATTAGTGAAAAGTATGGCACAGGAAAAGAAGGACCTGGTTTGTAAGATCCAGAGGTGGTGGATGACCCCAAGGAAGCAGCATCTTCCAGACACTATGCGGCTGCACAGAGAACGTGACTAAAAAAACCTGCACAAAACCGGGCACAAGCTCAAACGAGACAAAATCACAGCACTGAAGCAAAGTGGATGCAAAGTCCCACCCTAACTGTGAAACTATTTGCAGCTCATATATGCTGGCAAAGGGAGAATTAGTGTTTTCCAGTGGTATGTCATGGTATGTCTCCACATCCCAGAGTAAAACTGTGCCCACATGTCATTTGCTAACAAGAAGTACACTCTGTGTGTGTGTGTGTGTGTGTGTGTGTGTGTGTGTGTGTGCGCGTGCTTTATATGCTTTATATTTTGTTTTGATAATTTTTAGTCTTATTGGGATTTTAACTTACTTGTTTTGATCTTTGTTTTACGTATTTTTGAGAGGGGGAAGAACATGAAATCATGGAGTTTGGAAGGATCTAGGAGTTAGGGTAGAAGGAAGAACAATTAAATATATAATATATGAAAACATTTAAATAACAAAAAATAAATATGGCATTAAATTGCAAAAATACCTTGGACATATTGAATACACTAGACAAAAACACAGTTTTCTGAATGTTCAGGACAAAGTCATTAGAGATTTTATAAACAATTGCTTGATATAAGAATTAAGCTTCAATAAGTATTAAAAGATAAAAGAGCTCTAGGTTCTACTCTATTGTGTTATGCCAGCAATCAAATAATATTGTAGTAAATGCCTAAACTTTCTTTTATATGGTATGTTTTTATGTTGCTCTATTATCAATAGTAATGACTAAGGCAACAGGAAAAATATTTGAATGTGATGGGTAGGGTTGTGATATATATTTTGGTGCTGTTGTCACAACTACAGAGAGATATTTGGGTCTGAACATTGATGAACGTTAAAGATGTTCATAGTTTAGTTTCTATTATACTTCATTCACAATGGTTTTACAAATTTTTTTTAAATCCAATATGTTAAAATCTAACAATAAGGTCTGGAATAGGTAAGAGGGAGAAGATGCCAAGGGAAACAGGTTAGTGATAAAGGTAGACCACTGTAATAAACAAATATTGAAAGGGTAGACCAGGGAAGGAAGGAGGAAGAGGCAGACAACAGGTGGGAGAAGCTACAGAATAGGGAAAGTGCTCTGGGTGGGGAGAGTGAGCTCTTGAAAACCCTGGAACTATAGAAATTTACAGTAGAACCTTCTAGTAATGGAACTAAGGGAGCCAATGAAATAAAAAGAAGAAATGGGAGGAGAATTTAATTTAGCATACCTTGAATCATGTCTTTAGTAGAAGATACACACACACACACACACACACACACACACACACACACACGAAATCTAAGAAAAATTGAAAGGATTATATACTGTCAATTCCTCTGGGAAAGAATATAGGGTTTTCTCTCCTTTGAATTTTTTGTTTATATCTTTGTTTATAGGTAAACATAAAATTCACTGTCCCAAGAATTAAATGTGTAGAAAGGAGAAGGAACAGAATTACTTGAACTTAGGGACATTGTGAAGGTGATTGATACAGTTGGGAATTAGGTTAAAGTGTTTATAGCACATGTTTCTTAGTGCTGACAAAACAGCTAGTTCATTTAAATACTCGTGTGAAGGTAATTATGATTTCTGACGGAAACTGGAATGCTCACAAGCAACTACTACATTTTACATAATCTTATTTGTTGCACATTAGTGTGATTTACACTCACTTCTAGAGAAGTTTGCTATGAATGGCATATTTTCAAATCTCAGTAGTTACCATCATCTCTAGATGCTTTTGTGTTGATCACATTCCGATGTATATTTTATGGTAAGTTTATATTTTTGAAGCTGAATGGTAGACATTAGCATTGTATCATGATTTGTACATTCCTGTCCTGGTGTACTTGGACTTACTTCAACAAACCAAACCTTGATTCCTGGATGAAATTCCTTGGAGTACAGAAATATAATGTATACACTGAGGAAAAATGCACAAAAATTATTTTTATTTTTTTAAAAAATCTGTGGACATAAAGGTTGGAGAACAAAGGGTGAAAACTGTATCCATTTAACTATTTAAAAAAGTTATTTGGGGCAACTTATTTCACTTTATGTAGACCCAGCTTTAAACTTAATAAATAATTCAGTTGAATAATTTTCAGTGTACCCTTGTCTTAGTTTCTTCGAGCTGCTAAAAAATATCAGAAAACTGTCACAGACTGGGAAGCTTATAAGTATCATAATTTTATTTACCATAGTTCTAGATGCTGAAAGTATGAAATCAAAGGTGAGGATGAAGTCGTGGTTGGTTCTAATAAAAATGACCTTCTGGTTTGCAGACTTCTTTCTGCTTCCATTCTTAAAGGTGTATGGTATGTGGCAATTTGTTATAAAAATTTTTACTCCAAATCTGGAGTTACTTCCCTGTCTTTGCTCATTCAGTTCCCTGGATAAAAGACACACACACACACACACACACACACACACACACACACACACACACACACAAACACACACAAACACACACATGTTCTTTATGTTTACAGTAAGCCTTAATCAGGACAAGAGCTGAACAGATATCTGTACTCTATGCTATTATGTCTATTTTCCAGCCAATGATATCATTATATAATTTGCCATCTTTTGTCTAGGCTGCTCTTAACTCCAATTAGCCAACCCACATGGTCATTATTTCATGACTCATCCATGCTATGACAGCTTCTTCCTCCTTTCACCTTCCTCTCTCCCCACCTCATGATTCTCCTCTCTCCGAAGCCCAGGAAACCTAAACCCTACCTATGTCTCTTCTTCCCAGCTGTTAGCATCTTTATTCATCAATCAAAAATAAGTTCAGGTCAAGGTCACATAGCATCATGTGGACTTATGTGTAGACTCTTGTCTCTTGGACAATCAAATCTTGGAGACTTGCACATAACATTACAATACATAGCAAAAGACCAAACCTCAAGAGTAGTCTGATCCAGAATGACCCTAGTAAACTCATATATTTACTCAGCCCCAGTTAGTGGATCTGTTTGGGAAGCATGATGGCATGTGGCCTTGTTGGTGGCAGTATATCACTAGAGGTGATCTTTAAATCCTCAAAAACCCACTTCATTCCCAATCATTTCTCTGTCTTTATTTCTTTGTATATATCTGTATGCCTTTCCATCTCTGTCTCTCAGTCTCTATCTTTCTTACCCATTCACTCTGTCCCTACCTCATGGTTATTTTCTTAAGATGTGAGTTCCCAGCTATTGCTCTAGATATATGTTTGTCTGCCTGCTGACATGCCTTCTGCTATGAGGGTCATGAAGTTACTCTCTGAATACTTAGCATTGATAGGTGCTTCTATAAATTCATTTGGTTGTAGTATGCTAACATGGCAATAAAAAAGTATTGAATTTAAGGCAGGGAGAGAGAGATGTGTGTGTGTGAGATCTCTCTCTCTCTCTCTCTCTCTCTCTCTCTCTCTCTCTCTCTCTCTCTCTCTCTCTCTTTCTCGATTGAGATTCTGGGGTTTGTTTTATGAGGGTATTATTCTGTCCATAATCTTTCTCAAGGTAATTATTCGGTACACAATATTAGGCATAGCATGCCATTTATCTATACAGCTTGTGTAGTATAAAAGTATAATAAAATATAAATATACATGTGCTATTTTCTGTGTTCAACAAAACAGTATGGCAATTTTCTTTGTAAGTTAACAATTAAAATCTATAGCTACATATGAAAATTTGTATTTCCTTCTAAGGACTGATAATCATTTCTTCTCTTTTGGCAAAGGAACTTAATAATCTGTTTGCCAGACACACACTTTTTTTTTTTTTGAAAATTCTTGCTTAGATTCAGTAATATTGAGCTCAGGTAGTTTTCCTTATACCACTTCAAACATCCCTGAACACTTTACTTATCTTTTTGCTCAACATACCACTCAAGAGAAAATTACAAACTGCTGTAACTCCATTCTCCCTTTTCAGTGACCCTGTGATTTCTTTCCTTGGTGTACGCATTCTATATAGTCACCTATGTAGAATTCATGCTTAATCTGTGATTGTATCCTCTAATATACAATAATTATTCTGTGTAGTCTTCACTCATACTACTGCTGCCTCTACAGGGTGCACATATAACCCACTGTATTACAGACCACTTTAAATTTGTCCCCCAATCTATTTTTCTCAAGACCTGCCATGCTGTCCATGATAGCTAATGGGGAAAGAAGCCCAGTTTGCCCACACTTTCTTCTCTTTTCTTTAACTTATGGTTTTGTTTCATATTTTAAAATTATAATATAATTTCATAATTTCCCTCACTTTGCTCCAATAACCTCATACATACTCCTTTCTCTTTCTCTCTCTTAAATTCATGGGCCCTTTAAAAAATTTTTACATATGCTCATGTTTTCTTAGCGTGCTGTCAGGGCTTAGACAAGTTTACTATAATTTCTTTTCAGCTAACTCAGATCCTCATCATCTGGTTAAATGCATGCTTTCTTGGGCCTTTTAGTCTCTTCCTTATCTTCTACTTGCCTTCTCTCACCATAACAGCCATACTTATATACTCAAGTATTTCTTGGGCACAGAAAAAATATCTGTCCTAAAAGGATGGAGGACACCATTCAAGAGTATTAAAAACTATTGAAGTTTAAGTTTTATTAGAGATATATAACTCTGACCACAGCAAATGTCATGAGCAGGGTCATGAGGCTGATGCAACAGAGTAAGCTGTGCTTGAGAAGGGAAACAGAGCCAGAGCAGACAGAGGAAGGCAAGTGAGAGAGGAGCTCTGAATATCAACCAAATAAGATGCCCTTGGACAATAGTATTGCTAATCACTTAGGCTGAAGAGGTTAGTAATAAAGCTGGTCCTTATTGATATTGACAACATAATCACTGCTCTTGGTGACACCATACAAGATCTGGCTTCTTTACAAGTTCATATCTCTGTCCACAGTTCTTTATCCTTTGTCCTATCCTGTTTATATTTTCTTTCATAGTAAAATTGATGTGTATGAGGCAAGGGGTGAAATTAAGCCTGGTAATCTTTTCTTAAAGCACATATGTGCTTGTTATGAGATCAGGTTTTAATCTTATCAGAGGAAATGTTTTGTTTGTACTCTCAATTAAGCTTAAGTTCTAGTGGTTTAATAACACAGAAGTTATCTTGCTCTCATAAATGGGCAGTAGGGAGTGAAATGGATGGTTTTGTGGAAGAGTAAACATATGTGCTATATAGATGTTTTAGCACAGCCAGTCATTCAGGAATCAGTCCTTATAAAATCTTCATTTTCTCTAGCATAAGACTCAGTTACTTAGACATCAACAACTCCAAAAGTTTTCAGGAAATGATTACTAGTCATGTGACTAGGAGGAAGAAATGTTGAGTTATTGAATGAATAGCTAATTTGTGCCACAGTGTGTACAATCAATATATCTATAATCATCTGAGAAACCTAAGTGTTGTAGTCTACTCTTGCACACATCTACACATTATATCTATGTTATGTGCATGTGCATTTTAAACACAAAATTAGACCAACTATTCTTTAAAAGCATCATAATGTCTAATGTCACACTATTTGAAAGTTTTCATATGACATCAATAGGCCTTGTGTCAGTAAATTTACTTGATAGTTTGGCAGCAGTGACTCTAATATTGCATATGTATTTGTTTTGCTCATTTTTCTTAAAAAGGGAGCAGAAAAAAATCCATTAAATTACACTTGCTTGGAGATTCAAAAGTAAAGTGATTTGTGGGTGGAAGTGATTTATGTATCATATAAATAATATTTTTGAGGCAACTGGAGGAAGCATTAAAAACCAGTGTAGCCACAGCCATTCTATCCAATTATGTGAGAAATGCTTATTGCCAGTTAATGCATTGCTAGAAAATTGAAAAATAAACAAAAGATTTGCTTGCTGTTCATATGATTTGGGTTGCAATTTTTACAGCTATAAAATTCATTTAAAGAAAAATTTCAAGTAAAAAAACTATCCTGGGCTAAGTCTAACAAATAATGAGCTATCCAATCAACTCACTTCTGTCTGCGATGTGTTTATATCTAAACCATCCTCAATTCTCGCATTATCCTCAGTATTGCTGAACCTCAAATCTGGTCACTTAATAATGTCCACTGGGAACACTCAGCATCCGATTATGCAGCAAATGAAATATTGGTCCCAAAGTATTTTGTTTATGGTAACTCACTTAGAAACAAGACCTAAGCTATTTTCCTAAAATATAGACCCAATATTCATTTCATTACAAGCTATTCCCAGAGACATTATACATATTTACATATGGTATTACAGAATTTTGTCTCTGTTATAGATCACCAGGATTCAGGTGATATGCACCAGGGTCCTGTGTGTTCAGAGCCAGGAGATTTTCTCTTTCAGAGTGGACTTTTTCCTTCTTTTATTTTTTTGCAATTTTCTCTGCATCCAGTATTGTGAACTTGAAGTTAAATTATATCCCAAGTAGAACAGTAATTGCATTTGATGCCTGGAGAGGTGAACATCAATTAGTTACAAGTGTTCAAAAGGCTCCTGACTGGCAGGTCACATTAGTCTTGTATGAGGATTTTAAATTGCTTCGAAGGCATTTTCCATCAAGTCAACAGGTGGCAAAACTTTTGAATGACTTCCCCACTTGTCTCTGTCACCATTCCATTAAAACCCTCATTTATCCACGTCGTGTAACAAAGCTCAGTGCTGGTACCTCTGGACTGGAAGAAAAAACTACTTCTTACCTTTCATTTTTGTCTTCACTCACAGTCACATCAAAATCAAGGGAGAGGTGAGAACTTCAACCATTAGAAGAACAAGATCTGGTCAATGTGAGGAACAGCAGTGTCTAAAATTGTCATAGGTGAACAATAGCCTGGGGCTTCTGGGAAAGTAGACATTACAATTTAGCAGGCTGGTCATCACTTTGGACTCTAGGTTTCTTGTTAGTTCTCAGGTAATTATGATGTTGTGTGTGTGCCAACCATATGTGAGTGGCAAGGAATAACAACTTTGATATTCTTCAAAGGTTTACCCATTTGTTTTTTAGGACTCTCCCATTCAGATTAGTGGATAAAGTCTAATTTGTTAATTGCATGCATGCTTAAATCTTTCTGACAATTTCTGGCTTACCTGGCATTGACTCATTTTTGACTAAGCCTAACTCATAGAAATAAACAGATTTTACTAGGAAGATAGCAATCCTAGTAACCTGACCCAAGAAGCCTTACTTCTACACATATCTATTCTGGGGCGGAGGGAGTGAACAGAGGTACACAACAACAACAAAAAAAAAAAAAAAAAAAAAAAAAAAAAAAAAAGAAAGAAAAAAAAGAAAAGTAAAGAAAAAGAAAAAGAAAAAGAAAGATCTATCCAAGCATTCCTAGTATTTAAAATAGTCCTCGACACATATCCACTTTTGTCTTGTAGATGAATACTGGATTAATAGCAAAGTTCAATATTGTCAACTGGCATCTTGAACAAGTTCAACTGTCAGTTGTTGATAAGTGAAAGCCTTTTTCAAGAATATGTACTTTTGGAATATGCTAATCTTTCTTCTTGCAGCATATTCTCTTACATAAGTGAAACAAATACCAAAGTACTATGAAAACCCCAATCATATGAATGGGTTTTTTGAATGACTGCCATTATGAGAATGATATGTGCTCTAATGCAAGAAATTATGCAGGAAAGAAATTACCAAACAGAAAGAAAAACAACTACTTTAAGTAATTACTGATTAATAGATGGGAGAAGGTAGAGGATGAGACCATGAGAAATCTGAGATAATGAATTGCTATGTAAAATGTATTAGGTCCCAAATCAACTATGCTTTTACCTACTAAATTCATAAAGGAATGGTGGGCAAGCAAGGTGTTATGATTCCTCTTCAAAAATGTTGAGTTATTTAAAAAGAAGAATCTCATTTTTCTATATTAAATAAAATTCAGATAAAAGATACTATGTAAGTATATGAGGTAGAGTATAATCATGCATGCCTTTACCACTTACTCTCTCAAGAAATGTGTACTGAATGTTCCTGTGTTTCAAGGAGAGTCTTTGACCTTAGGCACAACAGTTAACCAAAGTGAAAATGTAAATGTACTAATCTCAGGTCATGAACATGTATGAGGTCAGCAACCTCAAAGTGTGTATATGTGTGAAGAGAAAGTTAAAATAAAGACTGTGTTACTACAAAGTATGGTATAGTAAATATAATTTGAGGAGATCTGTGAAGATTGGGAGAAGGGGTAAGAATATTTTTTTTTAATTTGAAGGTAAAGATGGATATATCTAGTTTTAAGTTAAGGTTAAAACATAAAAGAAAGAAGGAGTAAACATTCTTTAGTAGATACAAGCAGGATCATAGGCTGAAGAGATTTGACTGAGAAGCATCAGGAACTAAACTGCAGAAATGCTTGAGTACTTTATAAACAATGTGAGGCATTGTGTCATGTAGGTAATTGGAGCTATGGATTTGGCATTCTGGTCACAGGTTCTACAGGGAGCTGTGAATTTGATGTCATCAGCTTATTCATAGTGATCTAAGAGCATGGAATTTATTGACTCCTAGATAAAAGAAAAAAGACTTAGGTACTAAATCTTAATGCTTCACAATTATTCAGAACACTGAAAATATAACATGGATATGTGATGTGTTATTTTCATTATTATTAGTAATTATGAAAGTTAAAAAAGAAAGTTATTTATTCACTTTAGGTTATGATCTTTAATCTTCCTATAAATACAAAGAGTATCTATCATGTAGATTTTTTTAAGGAAAGCAAAGATTAGGAAGTGTAAAATATTATTAGTGGTTCAAGTGTAAAGAACTGAAAAAGAGATGGGATTTACCTATAGAGAGATAGGATATTTAATTTATAATATACATCAAAATTCACTGTAAATGATCAAGGTAGCATACACTCAGCAAAACAAATGAAATACTAATAGACTTTAAAGGATGATTGTTGAGTACATTAGTTTAGTTTCTCCTAAAAAAACAAAACAAAACAAAACAAAACAAATGCTGTCAGTATACCAGAAACTTCTTCACTGTTCATCTATATCAATATTTTTATACTCACCCATCCCAGAAAAACTCCCTTTGCCCTGACTTACAGTCAACATTTCCTTCTTGCTCTCAGTTCTTCTTGCCATCTACAGGCTGAAGCACATCATTTTTCAAGTTATTTAACTTCCTGGCATCATGGCCACAGGTTAAATCTCTTCAATCTCCACGTGAAAGGCTTGTGTGCTTCAAATCCAAATCAAATGTGGTAGTATTAACAAGATGGACTTTGGGGGAGTAGTTTTATTTTGAAAGGAAGCATTCATTGGTGTGTTATTCCTCTTGAAAGAGCCCAGTGCTATGATTAGCTTTCTTTCTGCCATGTGGGAATATTAAGGCAAGTTGTGTCTCTGTCTCTGTCATTCTGTCTCCCTTTGTCTTTGTCTCTGAGATAAATGTCCAGATAAAAATTTGCTATTTGCTTAGAGGCTTCAGTCCTGAAGGTAGGTTCTTTCATCCTTAGTAAAACAAATCATTCTGGTAGGAATTATATGAAACAGCAAAATGGTTCACCTCATGGTCAAGTTTTAAAAAGAGTTTAATAAAATTCCTTCAAGAGAGTGATCTCACTGGTCTAAAATGTCCAACTAGGCTCTATCTCTTAAGGATTTCATCATTTTCTCAATCTTGGGGATCAGTCCTTTAACATATGAATCTTTGGTTTGATTTGGCTTTGCATTGCTGGGGAATCAAATCCAATACTTTACACATTGTAGACAAGAGATCTACCACAGAGTTACATCCCCATCTCCAATATATACATAGAAGGTAATGAGACACCCAAATTGGCTGGTACTCAGGAAGTTATCAGCTTACTACCTGGAAGGAAGCTCTGATTTCAGATGTTCCTCGCTCAAGAAGGAGAAATTGTGAGAAATGATGATTTATTGTTTATCAGCTAATAAATGGCTATCCAATTTGTGGACCTTTGCTACCATAGATTAGACTCATGACTTTGGCCACATTAAATAGTATTTTTTGCATGTGTGAGGCAGCTAAATACATCAGACATACCTGCAAGATGACGAACTGGGACTCTATTCTTACAACATGAAATACTGGCTCATTCCAAAGGAAGTCTCTGTTCAGAAAAGATAAAGCTTCTAAATAGCACAACTAAGTAACACTGTGACTTACTTCAGGACACTTATATATAAAATTTGGACTTTGGATATCACTCTAACCACAGCTGCTCCATTTATCTCATTTTCACACTTATAAATCATGGACAAGACTTGTTGCGATGCTGTATTTCCTATCTGGCTGGCCTGCAACTCACTAGGGAGAGACAAGGCTGTCCTCAAACTCACAGAGATGTGCCTGCCTCTACCTTCTGAGCACTGAGTCTAAGGGTATTTACTGCCTCTTTTGTAGTAGAAAAAGACCTTGACAGAAAACTAGTCACATTGCTGAGAACATCGGACAACAGCATGACCAACCCCAACTGATTCATCTTTAACACACTCAGTCACCTTAGGTTCAGGAACCTAAAAGAAGAATGGTCTACACTCACCAGGGACTGGGGCACACACAGTGGCTTTGGTGTTCCCGGTAGGAAGTGGGGCTATACTTGATCATTTTATTTTATTATTTTATTTTTATTGGTTATTTTATTTATTTACATTTCAGATGTTATTCTCCTTCCTAGTTTTCCCTCCACAACACCCTATCTTTTCCCCCTGACTTTATGAGGGTGCTCCCCCACTACCCCTGCCACTCCTGCCTCAACATTCTAGCATTCCTCTCACTGGGTCTTCCAGCCTCCCAGGACCAAGAGTCCCCCTCCCATTGATGTCAGATAAGGCAATGTTCTGCTACATATGCAGCTAGGGCCATGGGTCCCTCCATTTGTACTCTTTAGTTCTTCATGATTGAATCCCTGGTACAATGTACTTTTGATATTTTGATTTATATCCGATTAAGCATACAAATGAGTATAAGTTTTATTTGCTTATTCTGATTTCTTCTTTTGGAAATTATTTATTTTTTGGAAAGTATTTTTCTGGTTCAGGTTTGAGGTCATTTACATGGAGAAACTGATTAACTTTTTATCTGATATTTTTGTCACTTTTTTTTTGCTGCCATGCTCATTAATACTGGCTTTTGTTTTATGTGCAGAAACTTATACTATTTATATTTTTGGATATATATACTTTATTTTGGGATTTCCTTTCTTGCTTCTGTCCTAAGAATTCTTTTGTCTGAGGATAGTTAGTCAAGTATATTTTGTTCTTAAATAGATGTTTAATATATGCTTTTAGCAACTTACCTTAAATTCAGTTTATTTAGTGTGCCATCTTATACAAATAACAAAGCTGCATGTTTTCTACATGATTACCTGTATAACATAAACCCATTTAAAAAGCCTTAGGTGGTCTCTCTCTGAAACTGCATTTCGGTTATAATTTAAAATATGATATTTTTGTTTGTTTTCTTTCAACGTAAACCAACAAGATTATGTTCCCTAGATTGTCTGTATGGTACATTTCAACATAGGGAAGACTTTCTTTCTACTATGAATAATCAAGAGACAGATCTGAAGATGAGCAATTGTGTACTTTTGTTTCTTGGATTATTTATTTTTCATCTTTGATAGCTTCCCCATGGGCAAATCAGCTTAATTTGCAATCAGGGTTATGATAAGTTGGATTAAAACATAAAGAACTTTCTAACAATTAGAGCTTTTCAAATGAGATGGACAATCGGAGGGAAGAGTAAGTTCCCCTCGTTGGCTGGCTGCAGAAAGCAGTAAAGCGTGCTAACAGTACAAGCCCATAGTGCCTTTGGCTCTGACGTGAAGCCTTCAAGGTTCCCTGCAACTGTAAAATTTCCCAAGTCTATCTGTAAGTACAATTTCTTTTAAACCACATAAGACTTAGCCAAAGTAAAAGTATTTTTGTTAACTTCTGAGCAGTCCTTAACCCATAAAGCAAATCATTTGTTTCATTTAATTGGATTTGAATGACCAAATTTGCATAGATCCTCATCAAGCTTAATGTCCTTACTTGCTGTACTCTTAACAGCATCAAATTGAGGTCCCAGGAAATCTAATCTAAGCCTAGCAGAAGAGCAACGCTGAATGAGAAAGATCCCAAGATGGCTATGAATGCTAAAATGACTAACTGGACTTACCCACCAGGGCCTTCATGTCGTCCTGAAAGAAAAGAAAAGTGTTATCTACTTTAAAGTAAAAATGATGACTAATCCATAAAACCGTACATAAAGTTGCCTTGAAAGTTGTGTTAGATCTCATTCGTGCAGATATTGAGGTAAAAATTCTGAGTAAAAAGAAGAACAGAGACATGGGTATATATGATATTTTAATATAAATTTTTGAGGCAGTAGTTTGTAGCTGAATAAAGGATAATCTGACCCATTCATTCTGTAAGAAAAATTGCTGATGCAAACAGACAAACAAGCCTTATAAGGAGTATATATATATATATATATATATATATATATATATATATATATATATCTGCATTCAAATTCAAATGCTTATTTTTCCCTTGTTATTTGAATAATAATTGTTAACATCCAGCAACTTACTAATTATTCTTAAAAACCATTTTCTTACTGATGTGCTTATTAAAATGTCTTGGTTATAACAACCAGACTGAACCTTTAAAAATAAATCATTGAAGTAGGTGATTCTATTAATGAAATTATAATATATTGATGGAGTTTCCTGTAAAAAAATATGAACACTTTAAGTACATATTTTCTCAAGTTTTTTAAAACCCCCCTTTGCTTTTAGGATGACTCTCAAGAGAGGTTTATTTTGAAATTCTGAGATTCCTGAAACAAAGAAACTGTCTTGAGGGTACAGTTAAATGTCCCTTTGGCTCCTCTCTCTGCTCTATGGTTTCAGACACATTCTGAGCTGTTTGCATGACACACTTGGCTTGCAGTTCCTGGAACAAATACAGAGGAATTTGTAATGACTGAGCATAATCTCACTGCTTTGCATGTATTTCCTTATTTGAGGAAATCATTTAGCACAATGTGTCTACTAATGATAATTTTCATTGTAAATCACAAAAATACATGTACAAGGTACTTTCATACATTGGACAAAGCAGTATTTGGAAAAACATGAGTGCCAGAGTGCTGATTAAAACAAAAGGATTTCATATTAAAAAATTAGCAAGAAGATGGTGATTTCATCATATGGTATTTTTTTTTTCAAATATCAAATGAAAGTAATGACAGTTGCTTCGGTGGATACCAAAGTAAGAAAAAAAATAAATCTAAATGTGGAATCCTATGTTAGCATATTTATTCCTCATTATTGCTTGGAGTTTAAGACAACAGAATCTTATTCTGTTAAACTTAACAAATGCTTGGGACCTTGACCTAATAGAAGCTTTCTGAATGATGATGCTCCAATGAATGGTGACTCAGTATACTGTGTACTTTCAAATGAAGGAGGCTGATTAGACTCCATGTGTACAGTGACCTTTTCTTGTTGCCTGTTCTTTGATAACTCTCCTCTTAAAGGCAGATCATGGGAATTCCAGTTCTTCCTCTTGAGTCGGGTCATGGAGTTTAGAATTGTCATCTAATGTAAGCCTTAAAATCAAGTAGGATTCTTATTTTTCCCATGAAACTCAGGAGGATTCATGACCCCAAGTCAAGTAATTCTATACAAAATCAGAAAAGAAAAATTATGAACACACAGAACTTGCTGGAGCCCTCCATCATCTGAAGAAAGATTATAAAACTCTAAAGTTATAACTTTGTCTTATCAGATTCTGAAGAAAAAGACAATCTCCTTTAGATTTTAGTGTCTTCATTTTTAAAGATTTTCACATTACACAAAATTTGGCTACCTAAATTTATTGTGCGTGTCCTTTGTTAATCTGTGTTTTGCTCTAGATTTGCCAGCACTGAGGCTTGTGATTGGTAGAAAAGAATTGAACAATTTGCCACTATATTCTAGACAGAGTAGAGACAACAACATGAGTTATCTGTCAAAAACAATAGAGTGAATCCTTCCAGTTGATGGTTGATTATATATTGAGAGTCAATGGGCGTGTTCCCTGCTGGAGGTAGGAGATGATGGAGGAAGATGGTCATAGGGTCCTTCTAATAAAATCAGATATCAGATCCTTAGAAAGATACCTTGTTTCAGAAGTTTTCTGAACAAAGTCATTATAGGAGGGTAAGAAAGTAAATGAGACATGTAGAATTTTTTTTTATTTATTGCTTTTTAATCTATGATTTTTCCCAGCCTTCTTCTGAATCCGTTATCAATTTCAATAGCCCTTGACCTTTGAAAACATGATCTGATAAGCCTGGAATGCACATTTCTTCTTCTTCTTGCCCAGCTACAAGCTCTCCAAAGTATTCCATCCAAACATTAGGAACTAACTCCAACAGTAGTAATTCACTTCTTTGGTTGAACCTTCTACAGTTTCCAAGATGCTGAAATACGTATTTTTCTCATCTTTCTGAAAATGTTACTGTTTAAATGTGTTTTATTAAATGTTTCTCATTAAACATTTCATACTATGTATCAGAATTTGTCTATGCTAGATAGCGTGACTGCGAAACACTAAGACTGTCAGATAGCACGTCCCTAATGCATAACATGTACAGTGTCACTAGCAGAAGTTTATGCTTGAGGTGATCGATACAATCATTTTTATACTACAACCTCCTTAAAGTAGCAGATAGAAGCAGCCGACAAACTCTGAGCAGGAATTTGGAGATGATGAGTGATATTTAGGAATCCTAGTTCTGAGAAGACATTATGGTAAGAAGACCCTGGTATTTGTCATGGGAGGGGGTAGGCAATTTCTGTTGGTACAAATGGTTCTCAATCTCTGGAAAAATCAAAAATCCAAATGTCTGGCTTTTGGTTTTCTGATTGTTTTGCTTTGTTGTTGTTTTGTTTAATATATTCTTAGAACAAGCTCTAGTTAAAGACCCACAGATTGAGATTGTTATTAACCCGATTTATACTCCCTCTAAAAAATAAAACACCAGAAACATTCACCTGGACCTTGTTGAGTTTTATTATTTTTCTTTCTCACTCTTTTTACAATGAGTTTAATTAATTATTTTACACTGTAAATGTATATACTTTTACACTGTGGGGATTTAATTAAGATAAGTGTAAGTGGTAAGTTTTCATGTTTCTTCCATAAAAAGTTGAAACAAATTTTATATAAAAAATTTAAGCAGAATATTAATTTTATTCATAATTAATCTAAAAGCTTGTATTTTATTAATGGTATATTTTGTCCTATGTTAGATCTAATTGTGGACAGAAGAGGATCATGTTAAGATATATAAAAGTCAAAATATGATGTCTGTCCCCCGAGAGCCCTAATCCCAAAGGAGAGGAATATGTTTCTGTCATTTTTTTTTTAATGTAAGAGAATACTGTCTCTAGTGTTTCTTTCTTTACTTTCTTTTTATAACTTACTATCTTTTCTTGATTGCAGATAAGATTATGAAATGTGTATACAGGAACTGACATGACTTAGCTTACAGCTATCAAATGAAAACCACTGGGCTTGAAAGCCCTGCTTATCAATAACATATCCATTGAAGAGCAACACGCCTTGTTTGCTTTGTTCTCTACCAATGGCTAAATTGATAAAGGCCATTCTCTAGAAGCAAAGCTTACCATTGGGAACAAGTATATTTTCAGAAAAACCCTAGAACACAGACAAGAACTTGGTGTGGGCTATAAGCAGTCTTCAGATTTTAAAGAGTAGAGCTATGTCTCTGTTAGTTGGCCTCACTGCTGTGGCCAACTTCCTGTGAAGCAATTTAAGTGACAAAGAATTTGTTCTGGCTCACATCTGAAGATGTAGTCCATCATGGTGCAAAGGTATGGTAGTGTCTTGTGGCCATGTCAGTATGACATTGCCTGCTTACTCTATGGCAAATCAGGAAGCACAGAAAAAAGAAAGGTGATCTTCGGTTCACTGTTATCTTTTTTTTTTCCTTTTTGTAATTTTTATTATTATTGTTTTACTGAAGTGAGAGCTCATGGGAGGATGCCACCTACATTCTGGGTAGATCATTCTCTTCCCCAGTTTATCCTGTATACAAATCCTTGGCTAAACTTAAAGGTCTATCTTAATCTCTTAGGCAATTCTAAATCTGGTGAGCTTGCCAATGAGGATTAGCCATAGTGAACTATATTAGAAAGAAATATTGTAAGAAAAAAATGGCTTAAAGGAATTTGTTCTGGAGACAAATTTTTGGACAAATAAGTGTTATCTAGTGGTTCATTGAAGATATTACACTCAAGTGGAAAAGCCCAAATGTAAGTGTGCATGAGTGTGTGATTGTGTGTGTTTATGTGTGTGAGTGTGTATGTGTGTTTGTGTGTGTGTGAGTGGTGTGTGTGGTGTGTAGGTGTCTATATGTGTATGTGTTTTGCCTGGAATAAAGAAATACAATGGAATTGGGAACATGAAAATACTGTAGAATAACAAAAATAGGACAGGAGTGGGAAGTTGGGTTAGAGAGGTAAAAATTGTTACTTTTCTTCTGAAGACATTGATAGGCTATAGAAAGGAACTTTTTCTTCCCTTGGAATGAAGACAGCAAATAATTGTGGAATGACTAGAGTTTTATCAGAGGAAGATCATTTAGCAATCACATAACCAACTTAAGAGAAAACAAGATCAGGGGCAGAGCAAGAAGCTATCATATACTCTGGAGAAGAGGAAGCATGTAAGACTCAGCAGAAAGGAGATATAGAAAGGAGAGAGAGAGAGAGAGAGAGAGAGAGAGAGAGAGAGAGAGAGAGAGAGAGAGAGAGAGAGAGAGAGATTTCTTTAAAGAATTTAATGAAATGTGTGCAAAGATTATTTACTGGAGAGGATGGGGTAGCATACAACATTTAGGATTGCAGACTACAAAGCCAAGGTGACTTGCATTCTTTGTCTGGCTTGCTACCCACTAGCATTGTGATTATAGGAAAATCAGATGGTAACTTAAAACATCATGTTCATAACTATTACATATGGGTTGAAATTAAACATTATTTTGAAAATTAGTTTCAACAATCATGTACATAGCCAAGTTCCTGACCCAGCTGCCTGTTCTTTGTAGACAGAATTGTGTTGGCTTTAATTCTATACAGCAGGACTTTGTATGGTGCCGGAGACATAGAATGAATAAATTGATCATTCACAAAATGTACAGAAACCCTGTGTAATAGAAACCAAGAAATGCACAAATAAAATGATATGATCAGCTACAAGATAAAAGAGACATTGCAAACAAGGCTGAGGATGGCATTGTATATTTGAGGTTTATTCTAGGAATAAGCTCAGAGTAGACCATTGTGTAGAGTGTATTCAAAATGATTTATCCAGGACAGGAAAGTTTATGGATCTGAAGCTCACTAAACACAACACTTGGAGGGCTGCGTTCTGGGTGGTCCTATACTTATCTGTTCTTGCCAGAGTCAATATGATGGGTTCTCCCACAAGTTAGGTTGATAAATTCAAGTAGGTATCACTTGAAGTAGGAATTTGTTCTTCTGGTTTCCCCTCACTCACCTGTCCTCCATCAGTGACATTGGAGTTACTCTGTCTCTCCTGGGGATGTTCTAGCACACAGACCAGCAGCCGATCCCTGGCACACTCCTGTATATAGCAAGCTGTAGGTGTTCTCTGTTTTTAGATACATCTCACCACTAACTCTAGTGCTGCTGCTATTAAAACCCAAGACAAGTGTGGCATGTTTAGATGGGAAGAACTGATCTGTTTCATGCTATTCCGGACTAAAACTAAAGTTTCTAATTAGACTCCAAGAAGGTGACAATGTTGTGGGTGTGTGAAGCTGCCTCCTTGCAGCTGGGTATGTCTCTTTTCTACTTGCCTGCCAGAAGAGGCTAGGCTTTGTTTTATTAGTGCTGCAAGACAGATAAATCCTCAGGCTTCCTGTTCGCAGCTGGGCATTTGGCATATGCTCCTGTGTTCCTCTTGCTGATAACAGAAACATCTTAAGGAAGCTTTTCAATCACACCCAGAATGGTTTTCCTATTACCGGATACCATCAATCATAAAATACCAGTCTTCAACCTTCCAGTACATTCTATAACATCTAGAAGGGAGGGAGAGTATGGAGTTATGTTAAGGGGTTGTACTTTTGTGAAAAGGGTTGGAGACTTGGGGTAAAATGGAAGCCATGGGATTAGAAAGAGATAAGAGAATATATAGGGAATTATAAATTCTGTGAGTTGGTGCTGTTTCCAGGGAATCCAATGAAATAATCGGTACAGAGACTCATCTTCACCCCTCTGTAATTGAGGCATTACATTTCCTTTACATGTTTGGTGCAGTTTTCTCTCATAACTGTCCCAACATTTGTTTCCTGTTACATTTATATTATTCTCTTTTGTATCGAACATGGAGAGTTACAAAAATATCTCTTTTATATCTTTAGCAGTCTGAAGAGTGAATGCATGTACATCATTAAAATATGGTTCATAGAATGGGCAGATAGGGATCAGAGGTAAAAGCTATTAATGAGTGAATCTTAAGAAAGGGATATAATGGTTTATAAGTCTGAGAAAGAAGTCTGGACTTATAGGTTTGGGAGTTAACAACATAGAAAATGTATTAGAGATTCTATAACTTGTCATAATCTAAGTACTTTTGTTCCATTATCACCTAAATTCGTGTGTTAAATAAGGCCTTACACATCAATTTGTTGATGTTTGGAGACAGAATCTTTGAGGGACATTTAGGTGGTGAGAGTAGAGACCCCAGGAATAATGATTGATACCCATGTAAGAAGGCACCTTGGGGAACTTCCAGCAGTCTTCCATCTCTCCCTGACAACTGCCTTTCCTTGTGCCTGTCTTTCTCGAGCAGGTGAAGGAATGGTGGTCATGTCAAACCTCAACTAAAGAGTCTTCTCTAAAAGGTGAATCTACTGCTGTCTTGATATTTTGTCCAGAGCTGAAATCAAATCCTGATTTTTTGATCCACCAAGTCTATAGCATTTTTGGCAGGTACCCAAAGCTAACCAGAGTGTGTATCAGTTTCTCAGTGTAATAGAAGCCATCCCAGAACTCTCCTAGCTTTTTCGAATTAGAACGAGAGGAGGAGGTAGAAGAGAGCTCATTTTTAAAAAAAAGAAATTAAACACGCTAATAACCCCACCTCCGTGTTTACTATTATGGATCTTGTTAATTATCTTCTAATAGCACACTCAAGGAATTTGGGCAATAAAATCCATTTTGCAAAAACAATATGGTTTCCGCCACTGTATGCTTTTCAGTGCTTTTTTCCTTTTATAAGTAATGTGGATATGTTTGCTTTCCCCCCAAAACTTTCCAAAGTTACTATTGTAAGTACAGAGATTCTGGAAGAGGTATATTTTCTTTTAATAGTGTTTGGCCTGTTAGTAGCTTTTTTTTTTTCTATTTATATCTGTCATGGAATCTTAAGCCTTGGATTGCAGCTTTGCCTCCCAAAGATTAGTGTGTTTTTTCCTCTAAGATACCCTGCTCACATTTGTGCAGGCAACATAAATACACTTTGAGTTGTTTACACCAGAAATAGCAAAGAAGGGCAGAAGGGGTGTTTTGCTACCAATTTTTGAACCAATACTATCTGCAGTAATCCTGACCTTTAGAACACCCATCATTTTCCATAGCCATAGTCAAAACAAACTTGCCACCACATGTCCTAAGGATGCAGCTGGAGAAACTGATACAGGGCATGGTGAAGTCCGTATCAAATACTAACAAGGCATGGTAAAGAATCAGGGCGAACACTGACTGGCAGAGGTCTCCAAAGAGCAATAATTTCTGCCCAGATATGCAGCAGGTGCACACATTGAATAGGAATGAAGTCATCTTCTGGTGCCAGGGAAGGGCCTCGTCCCCACACAGCTAACAAGGTGTTCTGTCCTCCATTCACTCCTGGGAATACCTCTTAACCAAAGAATCCAGACTGCTGTTGTATCAGACAGAGCCTGCATTATCTGGAAGATTTTAATTATCATAGGCATGCTGTGGGGTTTCAGAAAGAGATGCCTTGGCTTCTAATGCTTGTAAATTTAATTTTCCCAATGAACACCTGCTAAAGGACTATCTAAAATCATTTGCCAGTGTGAAGTACATCACACTGGAAGTTCATGCTGCATTTATTCTCACAGAGACATGTGCCTTAGGATGTCTACCCTGGTCTGCAGAGCCAGAAATGTATTTCTTGAAGACATCTATACAGTATTGAGACTCTGTAGGCTAAATGAATGAGCCACTGTTTGTAGGTTGCATGTAATAGGCACAGTGCTGATAAAATGTAGAATGACTTTATAATTTTTTATGCTGCATTTCATTTATCTCCCATTTAAATACCTTAGTTATTTAATTAGTTGTCAAATTAGAGAATATAGTGATCATACTTCTATCCCAAAAAGTCCTTGTCACTTCCTCACTGAGAGACTTTATAAACTAGGTAGAAGAACCAAGACTCCCTTCACTTCAGAGTAGTACAGGACTTCAATATAATCTAGGAAAGTGTTTTACACTTGATCATTTATAATGCTAAAAAAATACAGTATCTGAGAGAAAAGGCATCAAAAGAGAATCATGGGAATGTTAGGTTATATATTAAAAATTGCACTTTCCCAGACAACCCAAATGAATAAGCGTTGTTCCCCCAAAGTGCATTTCTATGCTAAGTTCACTTGTTTTCTGAAGTTAAATAGTGGGAAGGTGCTCCTGAGAATGCTCTTAGAATTCCCCAGCACATATCAAACACTGCCCTCCAATGTTACCTAAGATTTATGGTAAGACTAGTAATAAACTTACAAATAAGAAAAACTGAGTCATGGAGAAGCTTAAAACTAATAACCGATAGAAATTATTGAGCTGAGGGTACAGAAGCCAAACCAAGTAGGCAAAAGATTCTCATACCTGTTTCCAGATCTGGCGATTCCTGCATTAGGGAACAGAAGTTTTAACTCCTAGAAGGCTATAAAACTACTCTTATAAGAAACTATCCCCTCAAACACAAAAAGAAATAATATTTTCTGAAGCCATCTATGAATGACCATGTCCCCAATAAAACAGATTCAGGTCAATCCAAATTCCATGATCCAGTGTGGCAGTAGTTTGATTAAATGTTTATCATAACAGAAAAAAAAGAGAAATTCATAAATCAAGACACTCTTCAATTACATTGGGGGAAACATCTGGTATGGGGCTTTTAGCAAAGTATGAAAAACCTCTGCTAAAGACTCAGATGTTGTCTACTGACATTCTTAGCCTTTGAATTGGGGGAAGCCAGTCCTTTTCATTCATTCCAAAAGGTTTCATATGATGGTTACAAAGATGCTAGATCGGCAGAGAGTTCTCAAGGTAAGGCTGGTAAATATCCACAATAAATCATAATTAACTTCCAGAAAATGCTTTAAAAACTTCAGGATTTATTCATATTTTCCTTTAAATTTTATGATTTTCTTTTTTTTTTTTTCATTGCCCTCAACTGTCTCATTACCTTTCTTTCCAAAGTCCCTAACCTACTTCTTTCTAAAGAAAATAGAAACTAGTTGGGATCCTTCAGACTTCCTTGAGTCTTAAAAAGAAGACTGGAGAATGGATTTTTGAAGTAGTTTGTTCATAACCAACCAAATAGTCCATTGTCTGCTGAAATGACAACTCTGGTTAGTTACAGATATCTACTTTCCTTCTATGGGCATAGTACAGTAACATACATTTCTCACAGGAGCAGCTTTAAGAATGCCCTGGTTTTATTAATTATTTTTATTGTGTAAATGTATAGGGCAAGCATGGTAATCTAATATATGCATACCCTTCACGGTCACATGCTAGAAAGAATTTATGCCATTAGCACACGTTTTTCTAACAGTGGTCATTTCTTTCTTTCTTATGTCTACCCTTCTGAGGTCCTTGGTGTTATAAATCTAAACGATTATCACCAGTTCTTTCACATGAAATTATGGTCTCGAGAAATGATGTCTTCTAAGCTTTCAGTATCCTGTAAATCTCTTTTTTTTTTCAACCTCTGCCTGGAACATCTCTTTTCACATCCATTTAGCCATTACCTCACCGGCCCGTCAGCATTCTCTGCCGTTTCCACAGCAAAGCCTGCTACACGGGGGGTGGCTATAAGACTGGAGCTTTAATTTCCCATTCCGTGTGTTCTTTAGCCATGTCCTAAAGAAGCTGTAAGCCTTTAGCACCCCACTTTTAAAGCAAACGTTTGTCATAAATAAGTCTGGCAGATGCCCACAACACCTGGGACAATTAAGCCCCAGGGATGAATGAATGCCTTCTAAGGCAGGCAGATTTTTCCATCTGCTCAAATGGCACTTGTGGATTAGGCAAACTGGCGTTGGCTGCTAGGGATGTGAGCATCACACAGGCTTACTTTTCTGCCCCTTGTATACTTCTTGGCTGTCTCTCTAAAATTTAACCCAGCAGGGACAATATATACTTACTGTAGTCTACATCTGTTAAACTTATTTACATGGATAACTATGCCCCAGTGAGTTTATCATTAAGAAACCAGTTCCAACAGTTTTATGGTACTCCACTCCCATCCTTAGTGTGTAGCTTATCACGATTTGTTCCGTTGCAGAGCATTTCAAAACCAGAATTAAACGCAATGGACAAATTAGCCCATTTAAGAGATGTTGGTGTGCCATGAAACAGATTGTGGCAACCAACGTTCTGATTCAGACCTCCCCTCCAAATGCCCCAGTCCCGCCCCCATTTCCCCTCGCCCCCGACACACACAGAGCACAGAACCCACTAATTAATTTTGCATCATGGAGCTGTACCAAATCTATAAAAGGAACTGAAACATGGCCTATTATTTTGAAGATTTGCTTCTTATGAGAAAAACCGTAGAAAATATCCCCCCGAACTGGGCAGTGTATTTTGTTGCTCTGTTTGTTTGCTTCTGTGCTTGAAATGACAGTAAGTCAGCTAGTTCAGGGATATTCCCAGTCCCTCCAAGCTTTCGCCACGCTGCAGTGTGAAGTCGCTGCCAAGTTTTCAAAAATGAGCCTGGACTGCTGTTCCAGTTCGCCGCGGTGCCTCCTCCATGGCAGATGGTGTTCAGTTGTGCAGGGGACACAGCTGAAACTGCTCAGTAGAAGCGCCATTCCACTGCTCCGGTTTTGGATGTCCTCGCTGTAAAGAACTCAGAGGCAGAAGAGAAACCATTTGTTTTCCTTCTCACTCCTACATCAGCAGCTGGGTTGGGGTTCACTGCATTTCCATCCCCCAACCTATGATGCCAACCCCAGCCTGCAAGTGTCACTTCTAGTCCATAAGTCTTTGTAAATATCACTTGGTTGGGAACAAACTGCTTCTTTGTTTTACTTATAATTCCTTATGTGTATTTTTAGTCTTAAGTGCATTTCTGTCTTAATTGTCAGAGAACTCCTATAGAGGAATACTAAAAAAATGTCATGCCATGAACCACTCTTTTGATAAGTTGACATAGCATAAAAAGCAGAGACTTGGGTTGAAACAAAACAAGTTTGATGCTTACTTTATCCTTGCCTCTTGCTCTATTTTGGGGCATTAACTTGGCCTCTGCTATCCCTAAGAGGGGAATGGTCCTCTCCATGTCTGGAGAATTGAAAGAGACTGGCTCTTCCCGTGTTAGTGACAATGATTGTGGTCATCTCATTGCAAATTCCTACCAGCTGCACCTTTAGAGCAATGGGGGTCTTTTCCTGATGACCCTGTTGCTCTGCCTCCTAAATCAGACATTTCCAGAGCTCCCCTTCTTCTCTGGGCTCATGGCTATTGACTCAGCCAAGAAATTGTCCCATAGTTTGAATTCACATTTTATTGTATTTTCCCAACCTCTTCGAAGCTGCACATTTTCCTTTCAGTTTTTCAAGCACGATTTTAAATCGATTGTTTTCTACAGATGTTGTTTGATTACAGGGATTGTCAAATGTTTTGTGAGACCACTGGTTGAGATTTGGTCTGGTGTTGCTGTTCTTCACATACTAATATTAGTCCCCAAGATCTGCTTGCTCCCTAAAGAGCAGATTTTCCAGTAGAGCAAGTGATGCTGTGTATTCCTTGCTCTCCGGTTGAAAGCTAGTGGTTAAATAAATGTGGCTACAGCTAATTACTGGGGAGAACAGAAGAGGCAGAGTTTTAGTTAGGCTTGAGGATCACAGAAATACCATGAAGTAGGAAAGTAGAGGAGAATGATGGAGAAGCAAGAAAGAACATGAGGTCTCCATTAGATGTGATGAACCAGGGCACATGTCCCAATGAAATGGACCCTGAGGACATGCTGATGGAACAGAAGTAACCTGGGAGATATCCAAATAGCAAGGACTTGGGTAACACACCTAGGAAGTAGATAGTCTGTTGGGTAATCCCCCAATAATGCTGCTAGAGCTGAATTTAAAAACCATTGGATTCTGCCTTGATTGCTAGGGCAGGGGTGCGTAGCTAGTCAGGTTATATTAATAACTGGTAGAGTTTATTAAGCTCCATTTCCAGGAACCAGCCTGATTGGGTTTAATGACTACCATAACTGCTTCCTAGCTTTGTAACGTTGACTAAGGGACTTGGTATGTCTTCTTAGTCCAGTTTCCTCATTCTTAATAAGAACACATTGTGGCGCTTCTCATACCAATTATGAGGTTCTAATGCACAATAAATGCATCTATGTTAACATATGTTTGTTAATGTTCTCCAATATTTCTTTGACTGTAGGAACTCCTCCCACGACATCCTTTTCATGTGACACCAGCATGAAGCTTCTTCCTTTCAGTTCTTTGTTAGCTCTAAATCAGTTCCCCCAGAGGTCTTAATGCCTGTTTGATTTTTCCTTATTCAGGCTACAAAGTATCCATTTACTGTTTTGTTTGTTTGTTTGTTTGTCTCCTTGTAGACATCAACCTGATTTCTCTAATGAATTCTGTGTATTGGCAAGCCTGAGGAACAGCATATCTTCACTTAAATCTTTTGTACATTTAGATCCACTGCCTCTAAGTCAGGTCTATTTTATTACATTGGCTCCTGCTTTGTTTTGCCTCTGTTTGAATTGAGAAATCCTATTGAAAATTCCTCTTCAAAAATAATGTTTTAAAGTGCCTTTATCCTGATCGTCCTTTTATTTCCTGTGTCTTCAGAACAACTATGTTCCGATTTCCTATGTTCATCCCATTACTCTCTGAGTGTGCTTTATTCTCTGTTCCACTGATACTGGTTTCCTGCCATTCCTGAAGCATTCCAGGCATTCATCCATCTCAGCTCTGTTGTACCTGCTTTGCTTATGAACTGAAAATGAAGCTGGTAAAGACATAGGCATGTGTATGCTCTCCCTTCATTCAGTTCTCCAAATATCACCAATGCAAGGAGTCACTCTGTCCTTTCTTATGGTTGCATTTTTCTGTTTATTTTTCCTGACATATATAGTTCTGAGGTTTATTGGTTTGCTGTTGGTCTCTTAGTTGTCTGTTTTGTTCTTTTATCTATTCCCCCAGACCCTATCATTATGTCATTTACATAATGTCTCCATAAATATTTCTTGGAGAGATTAATAAATACATTCTAGCCAAATATATCCCACCAGAAATGATCCTAGATGTTGTAATAGCCCTCATGGTTTAAAACATAACATATATCTTCTACCAACCTTACTCGAAGTTCTAAAGAATTACGTGACTGAATCTCAGTACATTTTCTCTGATTCTTCATCCCCTTATGTGTTAAATAAGTTTAGCAATACAGAAAGTGATGACGAACTCGACATGACAACTATATGCCCAGTTACTTGATCAAATGACAATCTACATGCCACAGTGAAGGTGTCTCTGAGATGTCAAAATTGAGTTTATTCTCTGCAATGTGAGTGATCACTGTAACAGTGCATTGAATGTCTTAAGAGTGTAGATTCAGATTCCTTGCAAGAAGCAATTCTCCCTCAAATCTGTAACATAGACCTTCTGACCCAGCCTCTATTCTCCAGCCTCCAGATCTCAACGAAGACTCCAGTATCAGCTCCTTTCTAAATTTCTAGATTACTATTTCCATCTACAGAGTCTGGTCTTGACAACCTGGAAAATCATGTCCGTCAGGGTCTGGAAACAGTGTTCTGCAGTTCCATCTCATCTCCCAACCTTTGGCTATGTCTCTGTTCCTCTACTCTGCTTTCCTTCCTCACTTCCTCCCTTATTACATTCCACCAACATTTTGTCTTTTTTCTGTCTGTCTGTCTGAGAGAGAGAGAGAGAGTGAGAGAGAGAGAGAGAGAGACTCATACATGTTCTATCATGTTGATTCTTTTCTAAAGAATCATAATTAAACAATAATGCTTCATTGAAGTAAGGATTAAATTAAAATAAAATTTCAATATATAAAATATATTATAAATATATTCTCTAATCTATACATATTTATTCTATATTATTAATATATATTCATATCAATATAATATTCTATTTTATGTAGAATACATTCTAATATGACCTATATGAAATATATATTAATAATTCATCTAGATATATTATGAATCTATTAAATAATAGGAATTAACATTACATGGTCAGTATATCCTTTAGCCAGTTTAAGAGAAGTTCCTGAATAAGAACATAGTGAGCAAACAAATACCTACTGTGGATGTTCTTTGAATGAATATGATTCTAAGTAATGACGCTCATATGACTTACACAACACAATTGATTACTGAATATTGTTTGTTGCATAATATACAGAACATTGCATTTCTTATAGAGGCTTAAGTATGTTTTGTGTGTGTGTGTGTGTGTGTGTGTGTGTGTGTGTGTGTGTGTGTGTGTGTGTGCTGAATGAAATGCTGAAAACACATTTCTTTTAAGATCACAGCCCTATTATTTGTGAGTGAGCAGAAGCTGGCTATCAAATCACTCTGTGATTCTTCCTGGTTTTTGAGGCTCATTTTTTTGCATCTGAAAAGCTTTCCTAAGGATATTCCAAAAGCTTGTTAGCTAACAGCCTTTGGTTGAGAAAAAAAGAAAAACACCCTATATAGATTTTAAGGATTCCAGTTCAGATGCAACGGGAATGACAGAAACAGTGGAGTATTTGGAAATTAAGCATCCAGTTCTTCAGAACTTATAAATGCAGATGGTGTTCTGTTGAGAATGTGTTATGATCCGAGGAACTGAAAAAAACTGAAGCAGTCAGTGCTTGAATCACAGCACATGAGCATGTGCTGTGAAGGTACACAGCATACAGATTTAGAGATTTGTCAGATAAACTTTTGTTTGGAGTTTGCTTAAAGATACAGCATGTCATCAAGAGACAGACAAAATAACATGTAGTACTGAGCAAGCACAGGCAAAAAGAAATCCTGAGGACCAAGAGTGGCCACTGACCCAAGACTCTGTGCTATAGATCTGTTGGGAAATGGAAGGACATAGGAGTCACGGTGATGCTAAGAACAAAATGGCTTAGCCAGCATTGTCATGGTTTCAAGGGTATGGAAGGGTCCTTGATTTGCTGAAGATTTAATACCCCGACACAAATTGTATGTGATGAAAACAAAGAATGTTTTATTCTACCGATGTCCAACATGCTGGGGTCTCCCATTATTAAGATAGAGAGACACCCGAATGAATGAGCTCTCAGGTTCAATTTAACACACATTAGGGGAATTCAGGGGTAGGTGACCTTACTTTGCTCTAACCTCTAGGGACATTCTAAAACCATTAAACAGGCATGGGGGCTGGAATCTTGTTGAGGAATTCTAGGATAGGTGGCCTTATATTGCTCAGTCTCTTAAGGATATTGTAAAACTCTTACTGGGCTTGAAGGCAGGAAACTGGCTAATTCATTGCTCTTGCTTCAGGCCAGGTGGCTGGATAGTTTCTGACGAGCTGCCTGAAGCCTGGGAGTTTAGGCCTAAACTCTTGAATGGCTAAGGTGAAGCCCAGCATGAAGTCAGTCTACCTCATCAGGTAACAAAATTTATTTTTTTATCTCCATTAACAGGTTTTCTATGATAGAAACATTAAAGTTCAGCAATAAACCTAGCAATCTTCTTCTAGCCTTAACTCAGGACAAGTTTCTTTCTGTGTTTCCAGTTCTTTGCATTGAGTAATGAGAATGAGCAATTATAAGGTGTTTGTTAATTAGAATTTAAGTCTGTCTACAACAGGAAAAAATTACTATTTTAAATACACTCATATTATCAACCTACGCATAGGAATAACCACATCTTTAAGCATTCCAAATTCTTATTTAACATTCATTTCCACACTTGTATATTGCATTTGCTTATTTCAACAGCTGTTAAAGTAAGTCTTTGGGTTGTGTGGGAATTTTAACTACAAAATAGGGGGAATGCCTAGAATTTATTTATTTTTTCCTCAGTGTTTGAGGTGAAGCCAACTCAGAAAGACAGCCTCTAGATGGGTACAATTATGTTATATCAATTCCACCTGTGTATTTATTTATTTGTTTGTTTATTCATTCATTTATAAACATTATAGAAATTGAAGCATTGATACATAGGACATATCCAAGGGAAATTAAAGAACAAAAGTGATGAAAATCCAAGCCACTTGATGTGCCTCTTCCAGAGAATCTTGGGTTCTCTCTACAACAAAGTATTTTACACCTGTCAGAAACCAAGTAAATGACTCATGAGGAACCAGATTGAATCCTTTGTTTGGAGGAAGGAAAGAGATCTTTTTCCTAGGGCAGTGTGGCTGGCAAAATAGAGCATTTCAAATCATTAGAAAATGCAGCATATGTCTTTAAAATCCTTGCACATATACAAAGTGCACTAAGTAATAAGATTTTTTTTTCTCATAACTTGATATGCACCCGGCATGGCCTTTGATCATACTGACCACCCATCGTCTTCTCTAACATCTCTTCATCCTCCTCTATATATGTAACTGAACCATTTACTTTCATGTCTCTGACCCATATAAGAAGGATAATCCATCCTGATGATCTTTGGGAAACTAACTTATTTCACTTGACACCATGATCTCTATTTCTTTCTGTTTTCTGGATAGCCGAATAAGATCTCATTGTATATATCTACCACATTAGAAATGAATCTACTTATTTATTGATGGCATCATTGGCTGATTCTAGAACTTGTGTTCTCCAAGAACTATTCTAGGGTTATTACCATTGCCTTTTGGCATAGTTGCTACTCTTGAGTTGGGTGTTTCCATAGTTTTTAGATCAGACAAGGACACACAGATCTGAGAAGAAGGATTTTGGCAGAGCATGAGAAATCATCCTTAAGCAAGAGAAAAACTTTTCTTGAGAAAAATATGGAAAATCTAACCTCAAAATGCTTGCCTAGCTTTAGTTACACAGTTTTCAAAGTAAAATTGAACTTTCTACCAATGACCTTTCTTTCCATATGCAGAGGCCTAAAATGCCTTCAGTATGATAAAATCATTTAATGTTCTATAAAACAGGTTTCAGCATGTATAATGTGTATATTACAACAAATGGAGCTTTGAGGAAATGGAAGAATATTCTCTGTTTTTGCATCCCTTTAATTTTACGTCTCCAAATTACATGATTCTGTACTTAGATGACTCTTGTACCATTTAACAAATCTTGTCGCCCAAGTTTTAAAAATGTCACATTGGAGTTTAAAGAGAAAAATTCATGCCCTTGCTCATTTTCCAGTTGTTTAACTTTGTGAAATGTCAGGTATGTATGCAGCTGATTATTGTGTTCTCAAATATTCCCTTTCTTAGAAATAATGCTATGCATATGTATAATAAGTGCATGCATATATGGAATCGTCAAATTAGTGATACTAAAACATGTGAAAAATTTATTTATTTAAAATTTATTTAGTTTTAAAATAACAGTTGTAACTTTGCTGTCAGTAAAAGAGCAGCTCATCTGGCATTGCTTCAGATTGGCAACAAATGTGCTGGCCACAGGTTTTATGATCCAGATCTGCAAGTGAAACCTCATAGCAACAGAGGCCATTACCAATGAGGCTGTGAGCAATTGTCGGAATTTTAGAAACCCTGAAGTGTGTATTATGAATTGACTCATGCGATTACAGAAGACTAAACTCCAGGTAAGATCGCTAAGTGACATTCTGAAAGGAGTGCTCCTATTCAAAGGATGCATTCTGGCATGAAGCAGAAGAAAAGATTTCTGCTATTCTCTTTGGTGCCTCTTGCTACAGAGTAAACAAAAGTAGACGTTTAATTTTATGTGGATAATTACTCTGGTTCTACAGATCACTGTTGTTTTGAAATAGCAAAGGAATTGGGCATAACTCTCTAACACTTATGACCTTTTAATTGTTGTTCTGTTCTGTGATCTTAATTTGTCCAACACAGCTAGAAAAAAGGGGATGTATATAAAAATAGCACACCTCATGTTATGTGCACTTAGAGTGTCTCCTTTTCAACCATCCTTAGTCTCATGAAGGTGAAATTAGGCAATGACTTTTTATTATTACTCTTCTACTTAAGAAGGAAATGTTAATTTTCTTACAACATAAAAATTTTAAGTTCAGGTATACAAGCTTAAATAAACAATAAAGTTCTTTTATTGGATATTCTCTGTATTTATACTTCAAATGTTCTCCCCCTTCCTCCCACTCCCACCCTTCTTCCATCTCCCTTGCTTCCATGAAGTAAAAGTGCTCCCTTTCTCAACCACCCTCTCCCACTTCAGTGCCTTGGCATTCCCCTACACTGGGAAAACAAGCCTTTACTGGACCAAAAGCCTTTTCTCCCATAGATGCCAGACAATGTTACAATGCTATCCTTTGCTACATATACAACTGGAGCCATGGGTCTCATTGTGTGTACTCATCGGTTGGTGTTTTAGTCCCTGGGAGCTCTGGAAGGTTTGTTTGGTTGATAATGTTGTTCTTCCCAAGGGGTTGCAAACCCTTTCAGCTCCTCCAGTTCTTTCTCTAGCTCCTTCATTGAGATCCCAGTGTTCAATTTTATGGTTAGCTACAAGTATCCTCAATTGTATCAGTATGGCACTGGCAAAGCCTCTGAGGAGGCATCCATATTTGGCTCCTGCCAATAAGCACTTCTTGGCATGAGAAATAGTCTTTGGGCTTTGTGGCTGCATATAGAATGAATCCCCAGGTCAGGCAGTTTCTGGATGACCTCTTTTGCAATCTCTGCCCCTCAATTTGTCCTTGTATTTCCTCTTATGAGGGTTTAATTCTCCCTTCTAAGAAGGACTGAGTCACCTTCATTTTGGCCTTCCATCTTTTTGAGCTTCATAAGGTCTATGAATTGTTCCTTGGGTATTCATAGCTTTCTAGGACTAGTATCCTCTTATCAGTGAGTGCATACCATGTGTGTTCTTTTGTGACTGGGTTACCTCACTCAGGATGATAGGTTCTAGTTCCATCCATTTGCCTAGTAATTTCATGAAGTCATTGTTTCTAAAAGCTGAGATGTACTTCAATGGTAACTTTACCACAATTTCTGTATCCATTCCTTTTTGAATGGACATCTGGGTTCTTTCCAGATTCTGGCTATTATAAACAGGCTGCTATGAACATGGTGGATCATGTGTCATTCTTATATGTTGGAATGTTTTTGAGGTATATGCCCAGGAGTGGAATGGCTGGGTTTTCACATAGTACTTTGTCCAATTTTCTGAGGAACCACCAAAGTGATTTTCAGAGTTGTTGTACCACCTTGCAATCTCACCAACAGTGGAGAAGTATTCCTCTATCTCCACACCCTCACCAGCATCTACTGTCACCTGAGGTTTTGATCTTCGTTATTGTAATTTGTATGAGGTGGAATCTCAGGGTTGTTTTGATTTGCATTTCCTGATGTCTAGGGATGTTGAATATTTGTTTAGGTGTTTCTCAGTCATTCATTATTTCTCAGTTGAGAATTCTTTGTTTAGCTCTTTACCCCATTTGTAATAGAATTACTTGATTCTCTGGAGTAATACTTCTTGAGTTCTTTTTTGATATTGGATATTAGCCCTCTATCAAATGTAGGATTAGTAAAGATCTTTTCCCAATCTGTTGATTGCCAATTTTTCCTTTTAAAAGTGTCCTTTGCCTTACAGAAGCTTTGCAATTTTATGAGGTCCCATTTGTCGATTCTTGATCTTATAGCATAAAATACCTTGATCTGACCGTAACTAAGCAAATGAAAGATCTGTATGACAAGATCTTCAAGTCTCTGAAGAAGATCTCAGAGGATGGAAAGATCTCCCATTTTCCTGGATTAGATGAATCAGCCTAGTAAAAATGGCCATCTTGCCAAAGCAATCTACATATTCATTGCAATCCCCATCAAAATTCCAACTCAATTCTTTATAGAGTTAGAAAGAGCAATTTGCAAATCCACTTGGAATAACAAAAATCCAGGATATCAAAAACTATTCTCAACAATAAAAGAACTTCCAGGGGAAGCACATACCTGACCTCAAGTTGTATTACAGATCAATTATAATAAAACCTACATAAATTTGTACAGAGACAGGTAGGTAGATCAATGGAACAGAATTGAAGACCTAGAAATTAACCTATACACCTATTTTCACTTGATCTTTGATAAAGCAGCTAAAAACATTCAAGGGAAAAAGGACAGCATCTTCAACAATTTGTGCTGGTTCAACTGGCAGTCAGCATGCAAAAGAATGAAAATCAACTCATTCTTATCTCCTTTGCTCAAAGCTTAACTGCAAGGAGATCAAAGACATCCTCAAAAAACCATGTACACTGAAACTATTAGAAGAGAAAGTAGGGGAAGAGATTAGAACACATAGGCATAGGGGAAATTTTTCTGACCAATAACATTCCTAAAACTCATTTTCAACCAAGATGAAGGTCATATTTATATAAGTATTTTTTAATTAAAAACTTTTAAACATTATTTGTTGTTTTAGGTCAAATCCTTTTATATATCTACATTTGGAAGGTAATTCATTAGAATAAAAAACATTGTTTTCATAAGAGATGTATAAAAACATAGACTCAGCAGTATAGAAGGATATGGTAGGTAAGTAGGTAAAAAAGTCTTTGTTAGGGGAATTGACTGTTGACTATAGTGTTTGCAAAGGCCTAGAGTAAATCATTGGCAAGCAGGGTATTAGGGAAACTAATGCTATAATTCATTCAATCTGAGAGTCTAGGAATTTAGATTTGTTGATGCAAACCATAGAGGCAAAGGGCAGACAGTCCAGGGGTCTGATGTACTAGGACAGGAGATTAATGTGCCTCTTCTAGATGGCAGAAAAAAATGTACTCTTCTCTTTTCTTTGTTCTATATGGGACCTCAGTTTGTTGATTGTGTCCATTATGAGTAGTTGAAGCTAAGTCTGCCATAGGCTGTGCAGTGTTGATTTATATGCAGTCTCCTTTGGAAGGGACGTGTAAGTATATCTAGAAATAATCCATTCTCAGACATTTGAATATCCCTTTGATTCAATTGTGGTGATTAATATTGGCATCATGGTAGAATCACTGAAGGAATATCTATTTCTCTGGGCACATCTCTTATAGGAATTCTGTGGAATAGATTGATGGAGGTAAGCAAGACCCATCCTAACTATGAGTGACACGCTTACAGTAGATGGAGTCCTCACTAGATAAAATGAAAAAGCCTCCTATGCACCAAAGTTTCTCTTTCTCTGCTTCCTGTCTTTGCAGTGTTAGCAACCACGTCATGCTTCCTCACTGCCATTATGCCCAGTATGCCTTTGAACTATAAACCAGAATCAACATTTCCTTCCTTTAGTCAATTTTGTCAGATAGTAAAGTAACCAATAGACCAGTGATTTTGACACCCAGAGACAGCCATTACACATTTCACCCAGTCTCTTAAGAAGTGACCTATAGAGAACATAGCTCGGCACATCTGCCACCCGGACCAGCAGTTCCTAAAGGTTTAAAGACTGGTGAGTAGAAGATCTGGGCAGCCAGGGAGCAGAGAGATCTCTGCAGAGTGCGCACGGAAAGCGCAACCCTGTAATGCCCCATCCAGGGACCAAGGACACAGCATTGGAACATCTGTTCCAACCCGGCGACTCTGGGGTGCAGAACAGGGCTCGGCCCATCTGCCACCTGGATCAGTGGAGATCCAGGGACACAGACCAGATACAAGGGAAAGGCAAGAACATATCACTCATAACAAGATGGCAAGAGGAAAGCGAAAAAGTATATCCCAAGGAAACCAAAACAACCTGGCAACACCAGAACCCAGCTCTTCCATAACAGCAAACATTGGAATGCCAAACACTCCAAAAAAAAGAAAACTCAGACCTGAAATCATACCTAAAGATACTGATAGAGATACTTAAACAAGAACGGGAGGAATAGCAAAAAGATTCAGAAGCTTTTAAAGAGGAAACAAGAAAAACACTCAAAGAACTCAAAAAACTAGAGTAAAACAGAACCAAAGAGATGAGGAATGGAAGAGGGAATTTAAAATGGAAATTGACACAATAAAAAAAAACAATAAAAGAGATAACCCTAGAGGTAAAACACCTAAAGAGGAAATCAAGAGTCAAAGAAGCAAGCATTTCCAATAGATAACAAGAGATGGGAGAGAGAATCTCGGGGGCAGAAGACAACATTGTAAACATAGACAAAACAGCCAGAGAAGATGCAAAAAACAAAAAGCTCCTAACCCAAAATGTCCAGGAAATCCAGGACACAATGAGAAGACCTAACCTAAGGATAATAGGAATAGAAGAGGGAGAAGAATATCAACTAAGAGGCACAGTAAATATCTTCAACAAAATCGTAGAAGAAAACTTCCCTACCCTCAAGAATGAGATGACCACAAGCATAAAAGAAGACTTCAAACTCCAAATAGGTTGGACCAGAAAAGAAATCCCTCCCGACACATAATAGTTCAAACACCAAGTCCCCAAAGCAAAGAAAGAATACTAAAAGCAGTAAGGGAAAAGGTCAGGTAACATATAAAGGCAGACCAATCAGAATCACACCCGATTTCTCAACAGAGACTATGAAAGCTAGAAGAGCCTGGACAGACATCATGCACACCCTAAGAAAGCACAAGTGCCAGCCCAAGTTGCTATGCCCAGCAAAACTATCAATCACCATCAATGGAGAGATGAAGATATTTCAAGACAAATCTAAATTTACACAATATCTGACCACAAACCCAGCACTACAACGAATTATAGGTGGAAAACCCAATACAATGAGGAAAAATAGATACTAGTAAAAACAAGAAAACTCCTAAACAAGAAAACCAAAATAAGAAAACGAAACAGACACAACTCAACCCACAAAAGCAATAATAGCAGGAAACAGAAACAACTATTCCTTGATATCTATTAACATAAATGGACTCAACTCCCTAATAAGGAGACTTAGGCTATCAGACTGGATACATAAACAAAATCCAGCATTTTGCTGCATACAGGAAACTCATCTCAGAGACAAAGACAGACACTATCTCAGAGTAAAAGTGTGGGAAAAAAACTTCCATGCAAACAGCCCCAAGAAGCAAGCTGGAGTGGCTATTCTAATATCAAATAAACTAAATTTCCAACCAAAAGTTATCAAAAAAGATAAGGAAGGACACTTTTTACTCATTACCCAGGAAATCTGTCAGGAGGAACTCTCAATCCTTAACATATATGCTCCAAATAAAAAAGCACCCACATTCATAAAAGAAACCCTACTAAAGCTCAAAAAATACATCTCACCCCACACAATAATAGTGGGAGACTTTAATACCCCACTCTCTCCAATGAACAGATTATGGAAACAGAAACTGAAGAAGGACACTGCAAAAGTAGCAGAAACTTTGAACCAACTAGAATTAATAGATATCTACAGAACATATCATCCTAAAGTAAAAAAGTACACCTTCATCTCAGCACCCCATGGGACCTTCTAGAAAATTGACCACATATCAATATAATAAGATTGTAATACTCTCATGCATCCTCTCAGATCACCATGGTCTAAGGCTGGTATTTAACAACAATAAAGACAACAAAAAGCCCACATACACATGGAAACTAAACAACACTCTGTTAAATGATAGCAGGGTCAAAGAAGAAATAAAGAAAGAAATTAAGAATTTTCTAGAATTCAATGAAACCGAAAACACAACATACCCAAACCTATGGAATGCAATGAAAGCAGTACTGAGAGGAAAACTCATAGACCTAAGTGCTTCCAAAAAGAAACTGGAGAGAGCTTACATCAGCAACCTGATAGCACAGCTAAAAGCCCTAAAACAAAAGGAAGAAGATATACCCAAGAAGAGTAGACGGCAAAAAATAATCAAAATTAGGGCGGAAATAGAACAAATAGAAACAAAAAGAACCATTGAAAAAATCAACAAAACCAAGAGTTGGTTCTTTGAGAAAATCAACAAGATTGATAAACCCCTAGCCAGACTAACTAGAGGGCAAAAAGAGAGTATACAAATTAACAAAATCAGAAAGGAAAGTGGAGACATAACAACTGAAACTGAGGAAATTCAAGAAATCATCAGATCCTACTACAAAAACTTATACTCCAGAAAATTGGAAAATCTGGAGGAAATGGACGAATACCTAGACAGATACAAGATCCTAAAGTTAAACCAGGACCAAGTAAACCATCTAAATAATCCTATAACACCTAAAGAAATAGAAGAAGTCATCAAAAGCCTCCCAACCAAAAAAAGCTCAGGTCCAGACAGGTTTAATGCAGAATTTTATCAGACATTTATTGCGGATATAACACCAATACTCTCCAAACTATTCCAGAAGATAGAATCAGATGGAATACTACCTAACTCATTCTTTGAGGCTACAATAACCCTCGTATTTAAACTACACAAAGACCCTACAAGGAAAGAGAACTTCAGACCAATCTCACTTATGAACATTGACGCAAAATACTCAACAAAATCCTTGCAAACCGAATTCAAGAACACATCAAAACGTCATTCACCTTGACCAAGTAGGCTTCATCCCTGGGATGCAGGGATGGTTTATTATAAGGAAATCCATCAATGTAATCCACCATATAAACAAACTCAAAGATCAAAATCACATGGTCATCTCACTAGATGCTGAGAAAGCATTTGACAAAATTCAACACCACTTCATGTTAAAAGTCCTGGAAAGAACAGGAATCCAAGGTCCATACTTAAACATAATAAAAGCAATATACAGCAAACCAACAGCCAACATCAAACTTAATGGCAAGAAACTTGAAGCAATCCCACTAAAATCAGGGACTCGACAAGGCTGCCCACTCTCCCCCTACCTATTCAACATAGTAGTGGAAGTCCTGGCTGGAGCAATTAGACAGCAAAAGAAGATCAAGGGGATACAAATCGGAAAGGAAGAGATAAAAACATCACTCTTTGCCAATGACATAATAGTGTACTTAAGTGACTCAAAAAATTCCGCCACAGAACACCTACAGCTGATAAACAAGTTCAGCAAAGTTGCTAGATACAAAATTAACTCAAACAAATCAGTAGCCTTCCTATACTTAAAGGAGAAACATGTGGAGAAAGAAATTAGTGAAAAGGTTCCCTTCACAATCATCACAAAAACTATGAAATACCTTGGTGTGACTCTAACTAAGCAAGTGAAGGACCTGTATGACAAGAACTTCAAACCTCTAAAAAAGGAAATTGAGGAGGATCTCAGAAAATGGAAAGATCTCTCATGCTCATGGATTGGAAAGATCAACATTTTAAAAATGATTATCCTACCAAAAGCAATCTACAGATTCAATGCAATCCCCATCAAAATTCCAACCCAGTTCTTCATGGAATTGGAAAGATCAATGTGCAATTTCCTATGGCATAACAAAAGACTTAGAATAATGAAATCCATCCTCAACAACAAGAAAACATCTGCGGGAATCACTATCCCTGACCTCAAGCTATATTACAAGGCAATTGTGCTGAAAACTGCATGGTACTGGTACAGAAATAGGCATGTGGATCAATGGAATAGAATAGAAGATCCAGAAATGAGCCCTCATGTATATGGTCACCTGATTTTTGACAAAGGAGCAGTAAACATTCAATGGAAAAAGGACAGCCTATTCAACAAATGGTGCTGGTCCAACTCAGCATGCAAAAGTATGAAAATAGACCCTTTCTTATCTCCTTGTACAAAGCTCAAGTGTAAGTGGATCAAAGATCTCCACATTAAACCAGATACACTGAAACTATTAGATGAGAAAGTAGGGAAAACCTTAGAACACATAGGCACAGGAGAAAATTTTCTGAACAAAACACCAATGGCTCAAGCTCTAAGGTCAAAGATTAACAAATGGGACTTAATGAGATTGCACAGTTTCTGTAAGGCTAAGGACATTGTCAAGAAAACAAAACGGCAGCCAACAGAATGGGAAGAGATATTTACCAACTCCACATCAGATAGAGGCCTAATATTTAAGGTATACAAAGAACTCAAAAAGCTAGACACCAGGGAATCAAATAACCCTTTTAAAAAATGGGGTACAGAGCTAAACAAAACATTCTCAGTTGAGGAATATCAAATGGGTGACAAACATCTGAGGAAGTGCTCAACATCCTTAGCCATCAGGGAAATGCAATTCAAAACAACCCTGAGATTCTACCTCACACCAGTCAGATTGGCCAAGATCCAAAACCCAGATGACAACAGATGCTGGCGAGGTTGTGGAGAAAGAGAGACACTTCTCCACTGCTGGTGGGGTTGCAAACTAATACAACCACTCTGGAAATCAGTCTGGTGATACCTCAGAAAATTGGACATAGTACTACCTGAAGACCCAGCTATTCCACTTCTGGGCATATACCCCAGAGACACTTTAATACACAACAAAGATATATGCACCACAATGTTCATAGCAGCTCTATTTATAATAGCCAGAAGTTGGAAAGAACCCAGATGTCCTTCAGAAGATGAATGGATACAAAAATTGTGGTACATTTACACAATGGAATACTACTCAGCCACCAGAAACAATGACTTGACCAAATTCTTAATAAAATGACTGCATCTAGAGAGTATCATCCTGAGTGAGATAACCCAGTCACAAAAGAACAAACATAATATGCAGTCACTGATAGTGGGATGCTAACCCGAGAGGCTTGCACTGCCCCAGAAACAACTCACAGACTGTATGAAGTCCAAGAAAAAAAGAAAACAAAACAAAACAAAACAAAAAAAAATAGTCCTGCTCAATCCTTTCCCACCAAGAACACATTGACAAATTCCGGGTTGTGCTCTGTATTACATGTACTGTCTGCTCATTGTAAAAAAAAAAAAAATCTTTACACACCAAGAAAACTTTGACTATTTCCAGGTTGCATCTTGTTTTACATGTACTTTATGCTCATTGTTACTGGTGGGATGTTTATCACACTATCAAACCTTTAAAAAAAAAAAACAAGTACTGACAAAAATATATAATTTTATGCAAAAAATGCTTAAAATCTGTACATTTATCTTTGTTTTGTAAAATAAAGTTGTTAAAAAAAAGAAGTGACCTCTATTCATTTTTTATAGCTACATACATTTTGTTTACTAATTGAACACATACCTGGTTGTGAGCAAGAAGGTCCTTGTACCCACAAACCTCCAAGGAAACCAAAAGTTTAATATCCAGGAATGTCTGTTCAATGAGAAAGATGTAGACCATCTTTTTCTTTCCAGAAAGCTAAGAATAGAGGTGATTAATGGGCTGGTGATCTGTGTTATCTGTTGAGCCATTCATATCAATCTCCTATAACCAGAACTAGAGGTGACTAAAGGTCATCTGTACAGCCAGAGTCTTCCCTAAGCTCCTACAACTAGGACCAGAGGTGGCTAATAACCCAGATGACCTCTATGATATCTGTATGAATGAGAACAGTCCAGATCCTTTTTTTAAGACCTTAGCTAATGCAGGCAGCCTTTATCTAGAACCCATCTTCCTGAAGGAAATGACATGTACCCTGAGTTCAGTTTTGATGTAATTGTTCTTTCTTGTGAAATGTGGAATGGATGACACCAGGAATCTCTTATTCTTAAATTACAGTGTTTAAATTTGTTGGCAGTAAATCATCTGACATCAGATCCTCTGAAAGTTTGGTCCACATTGACAAAGTTTATTTGATATAGATATTTTATCTTAATCACCCATCAAAACTTTCATCCAAGTGTCTCCAAAATTTCCCCAAAGCTGTTAATCCATATTTTATAGAAGGATGGCTTTAAATGTACACACCCTGACCGGGGGAATCAGAGAAAGTGGATTAGAATCTTGGCCCTGGTACCTTCATTCTGATCAGCGAGGTAAGCTAATGAGTGATTAAACATTAAATCTTCCATGGTTTATAAGACACAGGCATAATGAGACCTTTCAGTTGGGGGTCATCATACAGGTTGCATGGATTGTTGTTCCATGTCTGACTGTACCTTGGATAGAGTCGATTTTATAAATAGCAACTATTTTAACAGAATCAATATCTAGAGAAAGCAGCTCAGTCTGTTCTCTAAACAGTTTTAATTGTAACTCTGTTTGAAACTGTCCGTCCCTGCAACTCTCAGCAGCTGCACTCCGTTTGCTAGCTGGAGCAGATAAGTTTGATCCCTTCTTCCACAAAAAAGCCAGGAAGAGTTCAGAAAATGTCTATTGTCTTCACTGTCCCCATCTGAGACTCTGCAAGAAACTCTTGTTGTTCCTTCATTCCTTTTCCCCCCTAAGTGTAATGAATATACTAGAGTCTTCAGAAACCATTAAGGCCAGAATGGGAACCAGTACAGGATGGAACTTTTTGTATCTAATTTATATCTGTTTAGCAACAGAAACTAGATCTATAACTAGGTCTGTTTTACAAAATAAATGGTAAAAAGTCCATCAAAGTAGTAGTCTCATAACCAAGTCTGGCCTAGTTAACTGAGTTGTATTATAAATACAAAGTTTTCCTCCTTTTTATAATTATAAATATATAATAGTACTGTGTTTCTCATTCCTTTTGGAGGATCCTTAAAAATATTGTTTATATAACTGTTCACTATGCTGTATGTATAATCCAAGATGAATAATTGTTGGCTCATCAAAATAACAATAAATATTACATTTTATGCAATCAATATATAATATAAGGAACAATATATTTCCCCAAGCAAAATAATAGCATGCTGTCATTGATTAATATTTGTATACATTTTTAATAGTTATTTTAATTGAAATTAATGGAATTCTCATATGTGCTCTTATAATTATGTAGTTGTAATGTATTTTGTTTGTACTCCATGACAAAAATTTGTATGGAGTCACAAATGAAAGGTCATATAAATGTTCTTGTGATACATATCTGCTGGACAGTTCTCTCTGCTCCTATGGCTGAACTCAACACACAATAGCTCCTTAGAGGGAGGATGTAAAATGCAAGGTCCATGTTATTTTTTACTCTGTTAAATTTAAAGGCTATAGTCTAACTTGTTCTTTATAAGCATCTCTTACTCTTGTATGATTTTGTAATACTATGTTCTGGTTATACAAAATGTATTGATTCACAGAAGCATGAAGATATTTCAAATATAGATTGTCTTATTATGTAATATAAAAGGGTCACATTCATTGATATTTCAAATCTCACTGGAAAGGTTCTAAATCTGAAGAAGCTGTCAAGCTCACAGAAGGTGATACAAATTTCCCTCCAGTTCCAATTTTCTTCTGAAAGCTTGAGTCTTACCAGTGGCCTAAATGCTGTCAGTTGTTGGCATTACAGCGACAAGTTCATTTTATTTATTTTCAAGGGAATGTCTGGTGAATATACATTAACATTATAAAATTCATTTTGACATTTCTCAAACAGTTCCAGGAATCCCAGGAGTCTATTGACCACACTTTGAGATCTACCTCTTACTTCAAAGGAAATATGAGATTGCTTATTCTGTGCCAAACATGAGTGAACCTAGAGACATGGGTCCTGGTAGCCTTGGATATCATGTTCTACTGTGAAATATGCTACATGGAACTTGATAGTCATGGAACATGAGAAAGTAATTAATCAGTGCATTACTGAATACATAGTTAGGGGTATCAGTTAGATGGAATACAAATGAATGGATAAATCCCTTATATAATCATCAAATGCTATTTTATAATATTAGCATTGGGGTTTGTAGCAACTACTATCTCAATATATTTTAAAGCATTTTCGTAGTAATCTAAAGGACATTATGGCAAACACAGAAGTTGGTGACAGCTGGTTAATAATGGTAGTATGGGACAGTATTGATTCTTGTTTACAATCTCCCAGTTAGTTGTAGACTCTTGAAAATAGATGTGGTTTTCAGGGACCTTCGTGGTGGTTTGTCCTTCATTCAGGTTCATTACAAGTGGCCACCTGCTTTTCTCCCCACTGTGGCTCTGGTTTCTTCAGTTCTCCTGGCACCTGCTCTGGAAAAAGAATTCCACCCCCCACCCCCATCTCTCTCTCTCTCACACACACTTTATGTAACACTCTGGGAAATGACTCCCACAAAACAAACAGATACACACACACACACACACACACACACACACACACACACACACACACACACTTCTCTGGAAGCCAAAGTTCATGGAACTGCCCTAAAGTCTTAAAATGTTTATTGTGATTGGCCAACCCCTCAAGGATGCTTACAGTCATAACGTAGACTTCCTCTTGGCCTCAATCTAAAATTTCCTTTGTTTCTATTCATATGCTTTTATTTAGTTAGCTATTTGAACTTCAGGGTTGTGACATATCCACAATCTATGTCAGAAAGGAAACCCTACATTTACCCATCATTATCTTCAATTGTTTCCATAGCCACTGTCCATGCTTCTTTTTATCTGATAGTTTACATATTTACATTTTAAAGGTTATCCCCTTTCCCAGTTCCCCCTCTCCCATCTATGAGGAAGCTACTCCTCAAACCCACCCACTCCCACCCCCACCATAACACCTTGACATTCATCTACACTAGGGAAATGAGCCTTTATAAGACAAAGGGCTCTCCTCCTATTAATGCCCAACAATACCATCCTCTGCTAAACATGCAGCTGGAGCCATGGGCCTGCCCATGTGTATTCTTTGGTTGGTGGTTTAGTCTCTGGGAGCTCTGGGGGTCTGGTTGGTTGATATTGTTATTCCTCCTATGAGGTTACAAATCCCTTCATCTCCTTCAGTTCTTTCTTTAACTCCTCCATTGGGATCCCTGTGCTCAATCTGTTGCTTTGCTGCAAGCATCTTAATCTGTATCAGTAAGGCTTTAGCAGAGCATCTCAGGAAACATTTATATCAGGCTCCTGTCAGCAAGCACTTCTTGTCATCAGCAATAGTGACTGGGTTTGGTGGCTGCATATAGAATGGATCCCCAGGTGGGGCAGTCTCTTAATGGCCTTACCTTCAGTATTTGGGTATCTGCCCCTCTCTTTGTCCCTGTATTTCCTCCCATGAGTATTTTGTTCCCCCTTCTAAGAAAGAATGCAGCACCAACACTTTGGACTTCCTCCGTCTTGAGCTTCCTATGATCTGTGAATTATTTTTCATCCACAAAATAGAGGATTCATGACATAGCTCAGAGAAGTATTCTGCAGGTGAAATGTAAGAATCCACATGTCTCTTCAAAATCAACAGATGAACCAGCTAGGCATGGAGTTCCCTAAGGAAATCTGACCTGAACATTGTATTTACATATGGAGTACATTGACCATGAAATTATATTCTTCTGACAGAGTCTTCTGACAAAGAATGCCTAAGCAAAATGGAAACATCTAATATAAAGAAAACTCAAGGGATGGCTTAAAAACAATGTGAACTGTTGACCAAGTCTGACCAGACTGTTCTGGTTCATCTGTCGATTGTAAATAAATGGTAAATACCAATCAAATAAATTATCATGTGAAATTTGGATGTGTGTGTGTGTGTGTGTTTTCACACACACACACACACACACACACACACACACACATATATATATATATATATATATATATATATATATATAAAGAACCTTTTATAAACTCACAAAATTTTTACAGGTTTAAATCTATTTATTTATATAGCAAACTAGGAGTTCCCTCGCCAATGGAATAGTCCCTCAAAGACATTTTACTACAGAAAAAAAAAATGTGTGTATAATTTATCAATTATATGATAAAAATGGCATGCTATTGTACATGTTGTGACAATGATATGAATGTCTGTGTGTCATTGGATTTAACAGTGGTGACATTGGTGAGTAGAGGGTGGGTGGGTAGATATGTGGGTGAGCACATTTGCAAGTTTTCCAAGGGTTCTCTCATCTTTGGGTTAAAATTCAGTTCTTTCCAGTTTTCCATGACAGTCTAGTCAGACCTGCTCAACAGTAAGGTACAAAACTGAGCATCTAGGTAATCCTTATCTCAAAGTAATCAAAACATATTAGTCTTTCTCTCTAGTACTATCCTGAATCACATGACTCCTTTGGTTCATGAGCTGCCCTCATGATTACCTTACTTATATCATACAACTTTTCTGACATAACTCATTCCATATGGTCTATCAAGCATGGCCTTGACTTATAAGTTTCACAGTGTCCTCATTGCTTCAGTGTGTAGGCTATGATCGTGAGAGTTAAGGAAGATGCCTGTGAGGAAAAAGAAGTCTCTGCATGTATACATGTGTACATGGAGGCCAGAGGATAACTTAGTACCATGCATCAGGAGCCACCTACTAAGCACTTTGAGATGCAGTCCCCAGAGACGAGATTTTGTCTTATAGGCTAAGCTATTTGGCCTGGAGGCCCAAGGGATCTGCCTATATCTATTTTCCAGTTCTGGGACTATAAACACATGGTACCAGTCATGCCTAGCATTGTTATGTGGGTACTGACAATCAAACACTGGTCCTCTTGCTCACATGACAAGCATTTACCATCTAACTCATCGGTTTACTCTCCCTTTTCTTCTTGAAGCTCTTCATTAGCTTGTTAATTATGTTGCATGTTTGTGATACTTTACAACTTTACAACTTCACGATTGTTCAGTCCATATTTTCTGATTGTCTTTTCTACTGATGTAACTCTGACATACCCTGCTATATTCTTCTGCTTATCTAGTAGAATTTTTATTCTTAAGGCTTATCTTTTAAATATGAACTACAGAATTATAAGCTGTTCAAGAACAGACATGTAGGTATAATATTTTGCCTGCTGATAGAACTGTTCTATTCTTTTTGCCTAGTCCCCACTTTCTTAGATATGTTACTTTAGAAAACATAGAATAATAATTTTTCCTTGCTACTTTTATGTGTATTTTTCTCCCCTTTGTTTGCATTAGAGAATGTTTTTCTCTGGAAATGAAGAGCCATTCTTTGCAATATATCTATCAAGATAGTACTTTTATGTCAGACAGAGTGGGCTTAACTTTAATATCAGTTTACAAACACAAATGGCCTAATTGCATTTACCAATCCCCATTTGTATCCTCTTATACTTTCCAAGTAACATTCAATTGAGCTTTAAAACTCTCCATTAGTGTTTCTATAATGCTCGGTTTAGGTCAATGTTGCAGAGTCTTTCATCCTCAATGCAATAGATTGGATAAAATGCATCTTGCCAGGTTTAATACCTATCTGGTGGTTCAATAACATCCCCTAAAACAAAAAATACTTCCAATCCATTGAATGTGATTTTTATAAAAAGTCTCTTGTGAGTGAATAAATAAAATATGTTTTATAACAGCTAAATGGTATGAAAACAGCATGCAGTATTAAAACTGGCAGTCAAAGTGAGAGATTCCATGCTTGTAGAAGTAGAGACAATCAGAACCCTTGGTCAGCTGCCCTTGTCAGGTCTGATTCTAGTGTATAGAGCTTTGAAAATAGCCCTGGTTTTCTCTAAGAGTAGTTTTGTTAATGTCTGAACTCCTAGCTCTTGCTTCAAGATGAACACAGGCAGACCTTTAATTAGGCCATTAGCTTTGTTTTAAAATTTAATTAATTAATTTACATCGCAAATGCTGCCCATATTTTGGGCTCTCCTGGCTGAGCTCTCCCCCCCATCTACCCTCCACTTCACCTCTAAGAGAGCAGCTTTACCACCCTGTATCTCCCCACCCTGGTGTATCAAGTCACTACAGGATTTGGTGTATTATCTCTCACTGAGGCCATGTGACAAGTCAGCCCTCTCCTAAATATGTGCCAGTGGCTTCAGACCAGCCCCTATATGCTCTTTGGCTGGTGGCTCAGTCTCTGGGAGTTCCCAGGGTTCCAGGTTAGTTGACACTGTTCGTCTTCCTGTAGGATTACCATGGTCTTTACTTTCTTCAGTCCTTCTCTTAACTCTTCCATGGTGGTACCTGACCCGTGTCCAATCTGTGACTGTGCATATCTTCCGTGGTCTCAGTCTGCTACTGGGTAGAGCCTCTCAGAAGGCTGTGATCCCATTTATTTAATCTTGACATTGCATGTACCACAGATCAAGTGTTCACTGCACACATGCCTTCATTTGTTTATGTATTAATTATTTATTCTTCAGAATCTCATGCATGTGTACAATTAAAAACAACCCCTGCATTGTGTTCCTTTAAATTCTCCCTATATTCCCCATACGACAAGTCAAGTTAGTACTATTTTTTCATAAAAGCATAAGCAACTCTTCATTACATATGAGTTTTAGACTACTTCCTGCTCAGTGAAAATCTTAGAGACACCTTACTCTTAATTTTGCATACTCTTCTCCTGTTGGCAGCACTCTGTCTCCAAAATGTATTGGAAATTATGATATAATGATGAGATGAGGAGCAACACTTTGGAAGGAGTTGTAGGAGAATAATCAGAGGTTGGGTTGATAACACTTGTATGAAGTTCTATAAGAATAAATTAAACATTTTTAAAATGACAACCATTTCTTCACTACTAGGTTGTTCCATTGGATTTTTCTTTTCTTTCTTTTTTTTAAAAATATATCTATTTATTTTATAAATATGTGAGTACACGGTTTCTGTCTTCAGACACACCAGAAAAGGACTTCAAATCTCATTACAGATGGTTGTGAGCCACCATGTGGTTGCTGGGAACTGAACTCAGGACCTCTGGAAGAGCAGTCAGTATGCTTAACCACTGAGCAATCTCTCCAGCCCCTGGATTTTTCTTAATAACATAGTGTTTCAGTATATCTGTTTATTTTCCTAACCATGTTATCTAATGAGTATATTGAGATATTCATTTTTATTGTCCACTGGTCCATCTCTGGGGGCTAGAATAGTGCTAGACACAGAGTAAGTACTTAATAACTGATTGTGGAATAATTTCACAAATGAACTCCTGACATAAAAATACAACTATCAATCTATCATTATAATTAAAAATAGATCTAAAACTTAACTATGTATTGAGTTTAAGAAGATAATATGATATTTGTAAATGACAATGGTTTTAAATGTATATTTTAAACTTACTTTTTGTGATTTGTATTTTGGCTTAGAACAACTTAACAACTTATGAAGTTCTTATTCTATTGCAGCCTCTTTGTTTTGATACAATAAGGTAAATTAGTAAAAGTAATTAGAGATAGAAATCAATGAGGGGAAAAGATACATTTATTTAAAGATGGGATTGTGCCAGAGACATGCTATTGATGCCAAGGCTGATGACCTGAATTTCATCCCTGGAACCAGAAGGTGGAGAGAGACAACCAACTCAGACAAGTAGTTCTCTGAGCTCCACTCATGAGTGATGACTTCTACATGTCTGCTGTATATGAAAATGCATCAGTGAATTAGTGTACATATTAAATACAAAATGGGGAAGGGACTATGTCTTATTGGTTCTTTGGTTGTTGTTGTCATGGTCATCATTGTCCTCCTCCTCCTTATTCTCGAATCTCTATTTCAAAGTTTTCTGGTGTGTGTGTATGTGTGTGTGTGTGGAGTTTGGGGAGACAATGGGAAGGAGTCTAGAAGCTCCATAGGACTTTCATCACCACATGTGGGTCTGCTCATCTTTTCTGGTAAGTTCAGATTCTACTTTACACTCCTCTAGCTGATTCACTGTTACCCGAAGATGACTTTGTGAGAGAGGAGACAAACGTAAAGAACAGGGAACAAGGAACAGCTTCAAATGTATACGGGATGAGTGCTAACCTTCACCTTGACAGAATCTATATTAGAGTAGCCAATTAACTCTACTCAAATCATTCTGGCAGTGACTAAGCACATTCTTAGCTACCCACCCAAATGTTCTGGGTTCCTGAATGAAAGACACACACACACACACACACACACACACACACACACACACACAGCCATATAATTCAATATGCCTTTAGCAGCTTAATGACTAGGCCACTTCCAGACTTCCAAGTGGCTAACACACTCTCCCCTCCAATATTCCTGAGTTATTAATTACTAAAATCTCTATTCCATCTTGGCTGCCCTGGACCCAAACCTACAGCCCTCCTGTGCCACAAACCCTGACTCTTACATGTTGGTTGTCTCTTTGTCCTGCATTTCTTAGATATGGCAGCTACTTCTTTCAGGGCATGGTGGCTGTCTCCTTGCTCCTCCTTTGCTCCATTGCCTGGGAATCCTAAAAGTCCTGCCTCTTTATCTTTGCTCAGTCATTGGCTGTTGGCAACTTTACTTACCAATCAAAACCAACCGAGACAGAGACCATCAGCATCTTATGTGCAAACGTTCATATTCCCATGTAATTTTGGGAACCAATTAACATAATAGATGTATTAGACCAAATCCACAACAAATCTAACCTCACCTGTGAGTTGGGCCTCTGAGGATGCCTATAGGGGATTATCTCAGTTTCATTAAGAGCTACAGGAAGCACCACCTACCATTCTTGACACACATGTTTGGATAGAATTTAAGAATATTAGGGGCAGGGGGAGTTGAGCAGCATCAGGGGCTCCCAGACTCTGCTTCTAGATTGTGAATTCCATGGGATCAGTGGCTGTTGTCTTTACTTCTCTATCATGATAAGCTGTGTCTCTGAACCATGTATAAACCAGAATAAACCCTTTCTCCCTTAAACTTTTTTGGTCAGAGTATTTTCTCACAACAACAGGAAAAGAACTGGCTTATCCTTCCAGGAAGTGGATTGTTCCTAATTTATGAAGTGATTCTACACACACACACACACACACACACACACACACACACACACACAAACACAAAAGTACTATGTGTCCAGATTGAAAGTGATCTCCTTTATTCTCTTCCTTCTCAGGGGTTAACTTTAGCCAAGTGTCATGAGACATGAACTTCTTTTGAGCTGTTAATTATTGATTTGGATTATCGCCAGCTTTCAGTTGTCACAATGTAAACAGGCTCCTTGAGCCGTAACAAAAACCTCCACAGTTCAATTCACTATCAGCTCTGTGCAGTTTGATGGCACCCGTGGTCCGTCTTGATAGTCTAGTCAGAGAGCTCACAGAGCAGTCATCACAGAAGTAGTAAAGAGATACACTCTTCCCATTTTGAAAGGTCCCCGTGCTCCCTGATTTTTTTTTATTCGATCTTTCCACCCTGAAGTTTGTACTGCTTTTCTTTGTAACTGTCTTCAGAAGCCAAAATTGCCTCCTGCTGCACATCTCATCCCAGGTATCTGGATCAACTGTCAATTCGCCAAAAAGGGATGTCTCAGCGTAAGAATAAACATTAAAGTAGACTTCTACTTCTCTATCAGAATCAAAAGTAATAAGCGAAAGTATTTAGTGGATTCATATCCCCACATTAACTCTTTTAGCAAGTGGTTGAACAGAAGATAAATTTTAGGTTCCTACTATGTAATTCATTTCAATATAGCAAACTTTTACATAAAATAATTTTTAATCAGTCAACTGTGATGTGAGGGGGAAAAGTCTTAAGATTAAAGGCACAGGTCTAAATTAATGTATGTAGAATGATCTGTAATATGACCAAGAGGTGGCATTTACTTTTTTTTTTTTTTTTTTAATGTCTGACTGTGGAAACCAATTGAGATTCTAAGGTTATGTCTTCAGGTATAACATTAGACCTGCCCAAGAAAGCTTCTAAATGCAAGCCAGGTACAGGCTACAGGAAGAGAAGCCAGAGGGGACATGTTGCTCTCTAAAGAGGTCAAATACATGGTTCAAATCAAAGTCTCAATGCATATTGTTTCTTAGAAGAGGAAATATCTGCACTGAGCACTCTCAGTGGTCTAGTGAGAAGAAATTATGTTTTTATTCTTTCTCTATTATGTTAAGGGCTCAGGGAAGACTTGAAACAGAATACCTACAAACCCACACAGGTATACAGAGGTGTGTATGTGTATGTAACCACACATACACAATTTAGTCATGTAACAATTGGCTTTAATTTAACAAAAGCAAAACTATTCATTACTAAAGATGGAGAGACCTCTCAGGAGATTCTTGGAACATTATTTATTACTCAAGAATATAATGTCTTTTATAGCTGATGGGAAATGTGAGCTGGTTATAGGAATAAAATATGGGATTTTCCTGTTTCCCACTCCAGGCTCATTTTTGACTCTAACTTGTTTTACTTTTGCTCTTAATTATATTTAGTGCCATTGCATATCCACGATTAAGTTAGGCCTGTAACTTGACAAGACATCTTACATCTGCTCTTTCCTCTTAGAATTTCTACTGACATTTCAAGTAAACTATGTAGAAGTCTTTTCTACCTTTTCAGTCTAGAAAAACAATACTGCAAAGCTAATTAATTGTGATTTGACCCAATAAAGAAGTCTCCCAGAATCTGTGTTAGCATAAAAGTTTTTAAATACCTTGTTGTATTTCATTTTGAGCTGGATTCAGTTCTGAGATCCTGGCTGGCATTGATCTTATCATCCAGACTATGCTGACTTCAAATTTTCAGTGGTCCTTCCAGATCTTCTTTAAGTCCTGGGAATGACAGACATGTGCCACCATACCCAGCCTAGAGCACCTTAGTAGGAATAAGTATTGTTAGGAAGGGGTAGATTTAGTGTGATAAATGCTACTTAATAATAATCATTTTTATAAAATGCACTATTCAGAAAATAAAAACATTGATACAAACTATAATTTCTAACTCAATGTTGCCTTTTTAGAAATAAAAAAGGTGACATGAGGATTGAGTGCCTATTGTCAAGACCTAGATGTGAAAAAAACTTACAAAAATAGAGATGTCAAAAGAAAATGTGGTCAATAATCTGCACACATATTTGTATACCAAGCATCAAGCGTGATGCATTTGATCATGTCTTCAAAGTACTTGCCTTGCAAGACTAAGGACCTGATTTCAGATTCCCAGGAACCACGTAGAGTCTGAAATAGCCTTGGCCAATTGTAATCTCAGTACCTGAAGTAAGACTGGAGGTGGAAACCAAAGTAGCCCCAGAGGCTCCCAGGCCAGCTAACCTTGTTAAAGCAGCAGCAAGAGACCATGCTGCAAGCGCTGTGCGAGATGAGGAATGATGAGACACAATGCTGTCCACTAACCTCTACTTCTTCCCTGAGTGCATCACCCAAATGCCACCGTCCACACCACCCACATGTATGTGCATGTGCTCAATGCACTCTGTGTGTGTGTGTGTGTGTGTGAGAGAGAGAGAGAGAGAGAGAGAGAGAGAGAGAGAGAGAGAGAGTGAGTCCTCACCCTTTCACCCCCTGTGCCATCTACTGTTATGTCCTTGCAAGGCCTTGGATTCTGTTTCCTGTTTTGGAAGAGAAAAACAGGAAAAAGAAAAGGCAATCAGTCCTCAGAGAGCCTGACTGAAGGAAGCATCAGCTATGGGGAAGCCCCACGGCAGTATTATTGGTACAAAAATAAATGGAGTAAGTGAATATATAAATTAAGTAAAAAACCATTTTCACCAATGTCTCCAGCTTTCTTAGTATTTGGCTGAAAGATGTTAAATAGCCTTAGCCTGATTTTTCACTACATTCCAAACAACTCCTGTGTTCTGGAACACTTTGCTCTGCTTGCAGAAGTCCTGCCTTGACTCTACCTCTGTCTAGCCTCCTCCTATACTCTGCTCTTTCTGGCTACTTCCTCTTTTCCTTTGTATATCTGAGTCCCCTTATAGATCTCCTTGTGAAGCCCTGTCTAAGAATACTTCCTATCTCAGTTTCTGTTTCTTTTCTTTCAATTGTAACCCCACTAGTAAAATTCATAATCATGTTCTATTTGTTTATATGTGCATTCTCTTTCCCCCATGCAAGTCTGAAGCTATAAGAGATATTCTACTGATAATTATTTTTCCAAAAATGAAAATAAAAGAAAGGAAATAGCCACAGTGATTGTCATTGATCAACATCCAGGCTTCATTTTTAATTAGTGAATTTCAGATAATTCTTTGCTTTATTTCTCCTTGGACTGATCTTTATGTCCTTCTGACAATAGGAATTCATTAAAATTCCAAAATATTTAAATGTAAGAGTAGGGACAACACAGGCTTCGAGAATATCTGACTGGATCAGTACATACACATATACACAGATACACACACATATGTATATACACACACATATACACTCATACACATATACACATATACATACATATGCATACACATATACATATATATGCACACACATGCATACACACATAAATACATATATACACACAAATACATATATACACATACATATATGCACATAATACTTACATATACACATATATACACATATACACACAAACAGAAACATATACCCATACATATACACATACTCACGCACATGCACACACATACACACCTATACATAAATGCATGCACATACACACATGCACATACACACATACACACACACACATACACACACAAGTCACACAATGGTGCATTCACAAGAACATTAAATTACAAATATCTCTTTGTACCCACTGTGAAATAGCAAATGTTTGTGACAGGATTTCTTGCCAGAGGACAGGAGAGCAAGTGTAACAGAGGAAGAGATAGAGAGACAGTTACAGTGGATGGTGTGGTGATGGAAATAAGCTAAGAGAGAACATAGAAGCACTTTACTTCAGCCCTATTGAAAAATCTCCCCAGATCTACTGTGGTCCCCTCAATGCTGAAAAGGTCCCCCTGATATTAAAGGAGAATGCAGAAGTGGAGAGCATTCCTGCTTTGACACGGAACAATCTTCTTAAATGTGGGGAAATTCAAATGGAAAATCCATGCTAAAGTGCTCATCTGTCTGTGTATCTAGTTTCAAGCTTGGTTCCCCTCCCATTATAATACAATCATGGGTGGCATTCCTGTGGATATTGTCAAAATGTACAAGCAATTTAACATAAAAAGAATTTTAAATTCTTTATTAATAATAGTAATAAATAGTTATATTAATAAAGTTTCTTAGGAAGAATTTTTATCAATTGACTGACTAATTGATTGATTGATTGACTGAATGATCAATATGAGATCACATATTTTCTCACATATGAGATCCTGATCACAGTTTCTTCTCTGTTTTTTTTCTCCAAGTTTCCCTCCCTGACCAATTTCTCCCCAACACCTACTCCTCCTCCATTTCCCTGCAGGAAAGAGCGGGCCTATAAGACTAGGCACATATCCTAGACTAGGAAGAAGATGGCTTAGCCTCCCAGATCATCCTCAGGCTAAGCTCGCAACTGAGAATATTAGGAAGACTCTTTCTTTCTTTTATTGGATATTTTTAATATTTACATTAAAATGTTTTCTTCTTTCCTGCTTTCTTTTCCGGAAAACCCCTATCCCATCTACCCTCCCCCTGACTCTATGAGGGTGCTCCCCCACCCATCAACTGCTTCCCACCTCACCACCCAGAACTCCCCGAAACTTGGTTATCCAACCTTCACAGGAACAAGGGTGAAGGTTGATGTCCAGCAAGGCCATCCATATGTGGCTGGAGTCATGGGTTGCTCCATGTGTATTCATTGGTTGGTGGTTTAGTCCTTGGGAGCTCTGGGGGGTCCAGTTGGTTGATATTGTTGTTTTCCTTATGGGCTGTAAACCCCTTCAGCTCCTTCAGTCCTTTCTCTAACTCCTCCATTGGGGACCCATTCTCAGTCCAATGGTTGGTTGAGAGCATCCCATTCTGTATTTCTCAGGCTGTGACAGAGCCTCTCAGGAGACAGCTATATCAGGCTCCTGTCAGCATGCACTTCTTGGCATCTGCAATAGTGTCTGGGTTTATTGTCTGTATATGGAATGGTTCTCCAGGTAGGAGAGTCTCTAGATGACCTTACCTTGAGTCTCTGCTCCATACTTTGTATTTCTTCCTGTGAGTACTTTGTTCCCACTTCTAAGAAGGACTGAAGCATCTGCACATTGGTCTTCTTTCTTTTTGAGGTTCATGTGGTCTGTGAATTGTATCTTGGGTGTTATAAGCTTTGAGGCTAATGTCGACTTATCAGTGAGTGCATACCATATGTGTTCTTTTCTGACTGTGTTACCTCACTCAGGATGATATCTTCTAGTTCCATCCATTTGCCTAAAAAATTCATGTAGCCATTGTTTTTAATAATTGAGTAGTATTCCATTGTGTAAATATACCACATTTTTTAATGCATTTCTCTGTTGAATGACATCAGGATCCTTTCTAGATTTTGGCTATTATATGTCTGCTATGAATGTAATGAAGCATGTGTCCTTGTTGTATGTTGGGGCATCTTTTCGGTCCTCAGATAGTACTATGCCCAATTTTCTAAGAAGCTGCCAGACTGATTTCCAGAGTGGGTGTACCAGCCTGCAGTCCCACCAACAGTGAAGAAGTGTTCCTCTATCTCCAGACCCTCACCAGCGTCTGCTGTCACCTGAGTTTTTGATCTTAGGAATTCTGACTGGTGTGAGGTGGAATCTCAGTGTTGTTTGGATTTGTATTTTCCTGATGAATATTTGTTGAACATTTCTTTAGCTGCCTCTTCGCCACTCAATGTTCCTCAGTTAGAAATTCTTTGTTTAGCTCTGTACTGATTTTTAATAAGGTTATTTGAACCTCTGGAGTCTAACTTCTTGAGTTCTTTGTGTATATTGTATATTAGCTCTCTATGAGATGTAGAATTGTTAAATATCATTTCCCAACCTGTTGGTTGCTGTTTTGTCTTATTGGCAGTGTCCTTTGCCTTTCGGAAGCTTTGCAATTTTATGAGGTCCCTTGTGTGTGATCTTAGAGAATAAGTGATCGCACAAGAAATAGATGAAGGAAGAAGCAGAGTATAACTAACATGGTTGTTTCCTTGGTGACTAGACAATTTGTTTCCATTGATAATTTATGTATTTATTGCCCATAAATTAATGCTTGGTGTGTCTTCCAATGTTGCCTGTGCATTCCCCCACGTCATAGGCATGCTCCATGCAGAGACGTTTACACTGGATGTCTGGAAATTGCCAGAGAGCTTCCAATCAAGTGGAATGTCTGAAATTTTGATTCTTTAAAAATTTTGGTTTTGGGTACTATTTCAGCTGAATTTCTTTAAATTTTTATAGATATGATATGTATAAAATTATTTCTCAAACACATTTGTATACTTCAGTATCTCTTTTCATATATACGATTCTCTGGAGGAGCAAGGACTAATTGGAACTTGGGAACTCCCACATTTTGCTACTGCTTTAGGCATATGAGATGCACTCCCATTTTACTATTTCAGTGGCTCATGTGTTCAGTTTCTTCATGTTCCTGCCTTTCTTTGTCTTTGACAGTAAGTGGTTTCATAATTACAAAAATTTCACATATATGTATAAGACACTTGCTTAAGAGAGTTTTATATCAGGGTTCATATTATCCTAGAACTCTTTAATCATTAAGATACACACTTGTGCTTCTTATGAAAAAGAAAGAAAGGAAGGAAGGAAGGAAAGAAAGGAATCCTAACTTGCACATCCAATAATAGATCACAAGGACTCCTTCGAACTCAAATGCTAACTTCAGCATATCTATTGGCTGGGACATATAACATGTTGGATAACTTAATCTCAATTACAAAAGATAAAACAATTGAATTTCATCAATGTTTTAAGGATATTTGTAGTCATTAGATGCTTTATATCAACATATTAAAGAGCTAGTCATGCTACTTGGCTGCATGGTTTCTAGAAAACACAATAGTATTTTCCCCTAGAAATTAAATTGGTTATTAAATTGGCTTTTCTAGATGCAAAACAAAGTGTTTAGAAATTTGTCTTTTGTTTGTTCAAAAACATAACTATATTTTATAAACAAATGTGTAATTGCTCAAGAGAAGTTAAAAAGGAAAAGCAAATATGTGTTGTGCTGTAAGGCATGGGTTAGATTTTACTGAAAATTCCAAGCATGAACTGAATTAAAAAATTCTACACACAATGCAGATTTGTCTACTGAAAATGAAAACTTGGTATAAAAGATTTTACTAAAAGCTGCTGGTTGCCATGGAAGCAAGACATAAATTCAGATACTAATGGAAAAGGATGTATCATGTACTGAAATCAAGTGGGATATGAGTTTTATATTTCTTTTAATTTGGTAAGAAAACTCACAGAAAAAAAATCAACTGAATCAGCTAAATGGTGCAAAGTCGTTAATACTTCAGGGAGGGTATAAAGAGGAACCTGGTTGGATTCTCCTACCTCAAACTTCAGGCAATGAGTGACTTCATAGCTACTCTGTACAGATGATGAACAGTTGAATGTCACACTTGAAAAACCCATGAATTTATTATAGTTTACACACATGTTTATTTTAATGGGACCAAATAAGAAATGAAGCTGTACATTCCTATTAAATATTTTTCCCAAGAGGATTTATAGTTTTACTGTAAATAACAATAGTTAAGGAAAATATCAGTGTAAAATTTTTTCAAAGAGGTAGTTTTTACTTTTAGGACAGGAAAGGAGCCTGGTATGGATGCCTCCTGAGAGATTCTGCCAGAACCTCTATACAGATGAGGATGCTTGCAGCTAGCTAACCATAGGACTGAGCGTGGGAACCCTAATGGAGGAGTTAGAGAAAGGACTAAAGGAGTTGAAGGGGTTTGCAACCCATAGGAAGAACAACAATATCAACCAATTATACCCACCAGAACTCTTAGGGACTAAACCACTATTTAAAGAGTATGCATGGAAGGACCTATGGCTCCAGCTGCATATGTAGCAAAAGATGGCATTGCCAGACATCAATAGGAGAAGAAGCCCCTGGTCCTGTGGAGGTTCATTTCCCCAGGGTAGGGGAATGCCAGGGTAGTGAGGTGGTAGTGGGTCTGTGAGAGGGGGAGCATCCTCATAGAAGGAGGGCTAGGGGGAATGGGAGAGAGGGGATCTGGGAAAGGGGATAGCATTTGAAATGTAAATACATAAAATATACAAGAAAAAAATAAAACAGGAAAAGCTTGCAAAATAGCTCAGAAGATAAGAGTTGTATTATCTCAAAATGTCATGAGTTCGTTTTCAGACACACAAATGTTAGAAAGAACAGACACCCACGAGTCCCTGACCTTGCATGCTTTAGGGCACATGCTTATAGTAATAAATAACAACAACAACAATAATAATGTTGTTCCACATTTATTTATATATTATAACCCACATTCTTCTCATATGTGTGTGTGTTGTGTGTGTGTGTGTGTGTGTGTGTGTGTGTGTGTAGGAATAGGTATATAATTATATATGAATTATAACACAAGGAGTTTTTTATACAAAGTAATTTTCTGAGTGAAAATTCCTAGAATCAATATGCAAAAGCCAGGTGCCTATCCTAGCACTGCAGATGTAGAGATTGTACAATCTCAGGAACTCACTGGCCAGCCAGTCTAGACTAATTAGTGAACCCTGCACTGAGTGAGAGAAAATGTTGCTCAATATATTCAGTTAATACTCAGATGTGCACTCACACATACAGCCTTGTACTGGCTGCTTTGTTTCAACTTGTTATAAGTTAGAGTCATCAAAGAGGATAGAGCCTGAGTTTGGGAGATGCCTCATTGAGATCCAGCTGTAAGACATTACTCAGTGATCAATGGAGAGACACTGTAGGTGGTGCTGTCCCTGGGGTCCTGGCTCTGGCTTCTATCAGAAAGTGGGCTGAGCAAGGAAAGGGGAGGAAGCCAGTAAGTAGCACCTCTCCATGGCCTATGAATCAGCTCCTGCTTCTAGAATGATACCCTATCTGAGTTCCTGTTTTGACTTCCTTCAATAATGAACAGTTCTATGGATATGTAAGCTAAATAAATCCGTTCCTTCCCTACTTGATTTTTAGTTGTGGTATTTTATAACAGGGATAGAAACCAGTTCCCAGCAAAAATAAACAGAAATAATATTGTGTAAAATAAATCCATCTTGAAGGCTAGCATTTATTACAAGGCAGAAATATGTTTATGCACATAACCTATCTAATACAAATAAAAATACTAATCCATGATTATCAATAGTGTCCACATATTCCCTCTAGTTGGTTCAATGGTGGAATTTAATGAATTTTGGCCAATACCCAAAAGAAAATATTCCTGCCAATTCTTTTGCGTTAAAAGTCATGCTTTTCTCTTTTTTTCTGCCTCATGATGCCATCATGTCTCCTGACACTGGGCACTGAAGCAAGCCTGAAGAATCTGTTCTCTCTGGACCAGTGCCATTCATGTCTCTTTCTGAGGTAGCTTCAATATTCTAAACCACATGTCCACAAACGGAATCTGCCCTCTGCCAAAAGTCTCATGGTCAGGTGCAAAGAGGCATCAGCTTCCTGGTTTAAATACAAATAAGGAAAAATGTCAAGGGCATCATTGTGAAGTTTATATGGAACTCATTTGTTTCATTGTGATGTCATCAGAGTCCTACCTATTCTCCTAGCAGGTGCTGAAATTCCTATTTTGTGCAAAGACTCTTGACCATAAAACCAAACTTTAAAGCAAGTTGTTACAGAGTTACATGCTTTGCATAACTGGAGCCCTATCGAAGGGTTTGAATATCGAATGATATTCAAGAGGGAATATCATTAGTAATTTGTAAAGATCTCATATATTGTACTGGCTGGTTTTGTGTCAACTTGACACAAGCTGGAGTTATCACAGAAAAAGGAGCCTCAGTAGAAGAAATGCCTCTATGAGATCCAGCTGTAAGGCATTTTCTCAACTAGTGATCAAGGGGAGAGTCCCAGCACATTGTTGGTGCTGCCATCCCTGCACTGGTAGGACTGAGTTCTATAATAAAGCAAGCTGAGCAAGGCTGGAAAAGCAAGCCAGTAAATAACATCTCTCCATAGCCTCGTGCTTCCTGACCTGTTTGAGTTCCAGTTCTGACTTCCTTTAGCGATGAACAGTCATATGGATATAGTGGGATTGAGTGAAGCAAAAACTAAGAGAAGGAACATGGGATGAAGAAAGCAACATTAATTTTACATATAATCTTATTCTTGTAAAAATATACTTAAAGGTAACTGTGTGCAGAAGATAACTAAAGATGTAAAAGATAGAGCTCTATCTACTTAGTAATGACATTTTTTATGTAGGGTATTAGAAATTAATTTAACAATGATATCTACAGTTTCATGGGAACAGGATAGGAAGTAACACATGGCTTTGTGTTCATATCACTTTATTTCAGCCACAAATACTAATTATATTTTATGTCCATATGTTGATTTATACATAATCCATTCTATATGAAGGTAATAATAAGGTTGCATTTTTTCATGTTTGGATGAACTGAGTCTGTAAGCAAAGAACAGTTGTGTACCAAATCCACTGTGATAGGAAGTGTTTTCATGAACTTAAAGGAAACCTTTGCCCATCATGGAGAATGACAATTATCATAAGAACATTTTGTGTACCTTTTTTTCAATTGATAGTTTTTTTTTTTCAGTTGGATGTACTTTTTAAAGATAGTAATTTGTAACGTCTTTTCTCCAGCTTTGAAATGATTATCAAGTCCAAGAACATGAGCATGAATCATAAAATATTAGTTTGATATTATTGAGGGCACCCTAATTACCTCTCTGTTCACTTCTTTGCTGGAAGCATGTTTTTCTCCTCACATAGCCATTAATTTCCACAAGTGTGAATTTAAGCTATCTCCAAATTATTTTCCTTTTGGTATTCTCCACTCCCCACCAGCAGGGTCGCCTAATTCAATGATGTTGTAGGAAGAAACTGAATTAATTACCTTTTGGATAAACACTGCAACAATGTATACCTGTTAAAGGAAAGGATAAAACGTCAGATCTCTAATGTGAGAATGGCTGCCACTCACAATGTCATTCTTTTCTTGTATTTGTTTTACACCTAAATAAATATGCACTGACTAATTACAACCAAAGTCTGCACATTTATAGGTTAGAAGATAGAAAATTTTTAGGCATTTATGGTGTATGATCTTTGTATCTTAGTGATTAAATGTGGCTCACATTTAATATAAAATGTGAGTTTAAGAGCCAAAACCCACCAAAGGTCATAAAGAATGTGTATGAAGGGGGTGCATGTACCAGTGAGTGTGTGGAGGTCAGAGAACAAGTTTATGGAGTAAGTTTTCCCTTTCCATCTCTGTGCAGGTTCTGATATTCGGGTTAGGATATCATGCTCAAGCAAGCACCATTACCAGATATGCATCAAGCATCATCCCAGGTCTTGGGCATCACTTTTAAAATTGAAGTTCTTTCTGCTTCTAGGAGGTGCTCCCCCTCCCACCCACTCCCACCTCAACACCCTGGCAACACCATTTCCCCCCCTAAACTGGGGAAAAAAAGCCTTCACAGAACCAAGGATTTCTCCTCCTATTGTTGCCAGACAATGCCATCCTCAGCTACATATGGAGCTGAAGCCATGTGTCCCCCCATGTGCACTCTTTGGTTGGTGGTTTAGTCACTGGAAGCCCTGGGGGATCTGGTTGGTTGATAGTGTTGTTCTTCCTATGGGGTTGTGAACCCCTTCAGCTCCTTCACTCTTTTCAAACTTCTCCATCAGGGATAGGGAACCAAGAAAAGGAATAACAGTTGAAATGTAAATACATAAACTGTCCAATAAAAAAAGAATTTTCTACAGCCTCTGTAGGTGGTCACTAGAGAATAAATCAATGGTACAAGCAAAAGCAATAACATTATCTTAGTCACATGTTATAGCCCATCTAAACATAAAGTGATGAACATTTTTAGAGAAAAAATAATTGAAGTTATTCACCCCTTTCCCACAATCATTTTATTTTGAGTACAACCATTCCTTTTTTCTGTTGTTTCACTCACATTCCCAAACATGCTTCAAACTCTATTAAAGACCATGGTCTATTTAGTTGATTGACATGTTTCTAAATAATGTCTAATGGTGAGTAGATCATTTCTAAGTATTTGCCCATTGAATGAATGTATGAACACAGAAGCAGTTTCAGAAATATAAACCGTTCTACTAACAGAAGCTATTATATATCTCCATATATCTTCCTATAATGAGAAATGCTACTAAAATAACCAAGCATCTATCTGAAGTACCAAGATAACAGCTTTTCCTTCCTGTCAGACTTCTCTGTTCTCAATTTCTTGCCTTGTTACTTGGTTATAAATATTTTAAGAGCAATAAGAACAATGTCAGATCGAGTCAAAGCCATTTGGTAATTAGTTAGGTTTGGTTTTCGCCATTGTGTCTCAATGTGCAGGTACATAGTTACCAAGAAATGCTATAAATTAACTCAATGCTTCTAAGAATCAAAATTATGGCTTAACAGACTATGGGTCATCTGTTACAATATAGCTTATATTACTGCTTTATGAAATCTAAGCTTCCTTGAGAAAAATATCATGGGAGTGTATGTGAGTGTATATTTGTGTAATAGTATATTCAGAATGAGTGTGACAAAGTCTGGAAGAAGCACAATGAGTTTATTGACCGTATCTCAGACCATGATTCTAACGTATTCTTGGCTTATTATGTACAGAATTTTAAATATACTGGGTGAATGTAGGAGTGGGATTTGAAAGGCAGATATTACCAGATTTTATATTTACTAAAGTAAAATAACTGAAGAGAAAAAAAAATTCCCCAGCAGAATTTATATAACATAATATTCTAAGCTACAGGCTTATCAAAAAATTACCATTTTGAGAATGGAGCTTGCAAGAACCACAGGATTTTCTCCTGTGCCTCTGTAACCACGGCAACCTCAATTGTGATTTTTGTAGGCTACACCCTCTACAAATCACTTAGGCCTCACATGGAAAAAAAGAAAGGGAAAAAATTAGGCATGATTATACTCTCCTCTCTACCTGGATGTTTAGTGCCTTGGCTCTGTGCTCAGAGATTTGCAGGGCGGAGAATATTTCACCACTGTCACACGATTTCGCGCTCCTCCGTTCTTTGTCCTGTCTGATGTCGTCAGCCTAAGTTTCCTGAAACATGAGTCTGAGCTTGTCTTGCAAATTGTTGTCCTCTGAGCATGAGAGGCCACTGCTCTCCTGAAATCAAGGTGGCAGTGATCCCTAGCTCTAAGACCCTTACAGTCTGAGCCCACTAACCTTGGTTGTGGAGGGGAGGAGGTGTCACAGTGCTAAGAGGTACCAGGAGAGGGACCCATGGGCAGCTCAGCAGGCACTGCCCATCAATAAGTTTTCCAAGACCTTGTAAGTAGCAAGCATCTCACCCAAGCTCCTGCAAGGAAACATGAAGCTCTCAGTGGCTCATTAAGCTGAACTTAATTATAATCATTCCTTTACAGATAATGTCTTTACCTTACTTTTACATTCTTTTGCAGTTAATATACCCACTTATAAGTGAATATACACCATGTCAGTCTTTCTGGACCTGGGTTACCTCACTCAAGATGCTTTTATTTTCTAGTTCTATTCATTCCCCTACAAGTTTTATCATGTCATTTTTAACCGCTCAGTAATATACTCTCCATGGTGTAAAATCTACCACATGTTCTTTTTACATTCTTCTGCTCTTAGGACCATTTTTCCCTACTGGTTTCCTCGTCTAGCCTTGACATGAGCCTAGTCTTATTACATCTAGTGATGCCTTGTTTAGTCGATATCACAGGAAAGCCTGATGTTTGTTTGTCTTTATTTCTGTCTGTTTTCCCTGAAGGGAAACTAGAGGAGGAGTGGAACTGGGGGGGGGCAGGGAGTTGGTCAGAACACTGGAAGAATGGAGAAAAGAGAAACTGGGATCAGGGTGTGCTATATAAGAAAAGAATAGATGAAAAAGAGATAATAGAATAAAACCATTCAGTTGGTGCCCTGGCGGTGGTGGTTGGTGTCTGCACCTCTGTCCCAGCACAAGTTAATGGTATGTTGACTCTTCAAACCTTCCTTACCCATGCAGGCAGAGCGGGGCGCAGACTGTCCAGAAGAACACTTCTGTCTGAGGTAGTGAGAAAAATGATAGTGATGTCCGCACCTCGCCATTTCGATCAGGTCTTCTTTTGCCTGCATGAAAGTGTTAGTGATGCTTATTCCCTTGTAGCTTTCACAGAAGCCCTACAAGATAATTATCATTCTCCTCTTTTAACAAATGAGACTCTGGATAAGTTAATTAGCATGTTCAGATTCACCTAGCTACTCAATGGTAGGTCAGTGTGATGAGGCCAGGCTTGTCTGACTTCAAAGCTCATGTTTTTTTCCCTCTGATCATAACGTACAGCCAGATGAATTCCTCTACATTCCTCTGGATGCTTCTGGAAACAGCAAAGTCCCCATGTCTTTGTGAAGTTTGATCTCACTCTCTGAAAACACTCTCTGTGCTTGATCAATTGGAAAGTCATTTTTAGCCATCAACAACGAGAGTTCTCACTGAAGCCTCCGGCACTCTTCCCTACCCAGAGGTATTGAGGTAATCAACACCCTCTTCTGCCTTCACCGAATCCTGTCTCTAACTCTATTACAACACCTGAATTATCACATTAATGATTAAGGCTTTCACATTTGACTCAATTTTTCAAGTATAATTTCCCTTAGGGGGAGAGTTATGAATTATTCCTTTATATATTTTATGCACTTCACAAAAATAGCAATTTTAAGTAATTCTAAAATATAATCCAAGCATAAGGAAAACGATTTGCGAACACTGTATCTTACATGCCTGTGCATCTTGCTGCCTGCTGCCAAAGGTGCTTATCTCTATTCAGCCATGGGAACCCCTGTTTATTTCCCTATCCTATGCCTTGGCTTATCTGTATTAGATTCTTCAAGGCTCAGTTTTCCTGCTGAGCAGTGCTAGCCAAATGTCCTTTCTCTTTGTGTTATCCTTAACCTACTTTTGATTTAGTGACTAACAAAAGAAAAAGTTACCAAAAAATAATACTAATAAATAAAAAAGGTATCCTTTAGTCCGTGTAGGATGCTCCAGCTCATGGATAAGTAAGGTTTCATTGGAGGTGGTGGTAGGGGTGAGGGCAGCAGTGTAACAAACGGTACCACTTCAGCACGTGTTTGAGGAATATGAGAAACCTTCAGTGGGTGTTAGCACATTGCTCCTGTGAATGCATTTCTTTAGGTTTTTAAGGCAGGTGATGTGCTATACCTCATCCTGGCTATATTGGCTACGTCTTTGACTATGTTTATGATTTCAGTGAATCTTTGTTGGTCAAACATATTTGTTATTAATGTTATTAATGTTAAATGCAAATTTATAATATATCATTCCTCTCTCTGTCCTTTCCTTTCTTCCTTTCTTTCTCTTGTCAGTAGGGATCTTTATATTACTAATATCTAGGCAAAAATATGGAAGAACTATCCATTGGCATTTCAGAAGTGAAAAAAAACTGAAGATTTGTCAGGACAGAGACACTCCTTGTATACAATGTTCTCCAGACTAACAACTGTGTCTTTTTCCTATCCTAACTTTGAGAAATTGTGTATCAAGTACTCGAAATACTATGGGATCTGGCAATTACCTATTTATTATTCCATTGTGAACCAATAGGTTTAATTGGGCATACTTAAAGAATAATGGGTATAAAGGTTATTCCAGGAGCATAGGCAACTTCCAGTAGCTACATCTCTTTCCCCTAGCAACCATTAACTGAAAGAAAATCCTCAGAGGGGGTTTTGGGGTTCTTAAAACTCTGCTTCTCATCTTTATAGCTTTGGAGAGCCTCACTTTTACTTCCTATAACAAGAGTAGTAATGTTTACTCTACCAACAATATATAGATTCAGATCACTTCGCATCCTTGCTGCCATTTCTTGTTTTGAGTTTGGTTATAGGTATTCTAGTTGTTGTAGGTGATATCTTGTGATGATTCTGACTTGTATTTCCCTGGTATTCATGTTGTTACAGAGGTTTGAAAATACTTTTGCTCCTTCATGTGTCTCTCTCTGCTTTCTACTACTGTGAGTATATACAAATGAACATGTGTCCATTAAGCAATGAATAGGTTTAGAAAATATGGTGTGGTGTGTGTGGTGTGGTGTGTGTGGTGTGGTGTGTGTGTATGTGTGTAATATATACTTTTTAATCATAAAAAGATTAAATTCCATCAGTGTTGACAGTTTGGGTAGAACTAAGGGTTATTATGTTAAGTGATGTGAGAGAGGCACAGAAAGAGAAAACTATAGGACCTTTTATGGGAAATGGAAAACAAATGTATCGCATATACCCTGAGAGGGAAAAATGGTTTTTAGAGGTTGAGAGAGTAGGAGGCAGAGAAGCATGGAGAAGTTTTGGTCAGTGAACAGGAAATCAAGAGAAAGATTAAGTTCTTTGGCTATATAGCCGGATACTGATAGATGATTCTAATACTCTTTATGTTTCAAAAAGAAAAACCCACATGATGGATTTTCAATGTTTTTGCCACAACAAAGGTAGAATTTGTAAAATTATTTCACCTGATTTTAGCAAAATACAGTGCATACATGCAACAAAACATCACATGGTATTCCATAAAAATGTTTCACTCTCCATTTGAAACTAGAAAGTAAATTTTAAAATAAAAGCAATATAAGTCAGCAACTGGTCAAAATGCAGAAATCAGTAACTGTGAGGTGCCTGGAACCAGCTGATACATCTGCAGTACAGAAAGCATGGAAGAGCTTGAAGACTGGGACGTCCTGCTGGGAGGTGTAAACTAGATAGGACAGGAATGCACATCCATGAAATCTCACCAATATATTGGTCTAAACAGGACTTACATAGTGGAAGCCCCAGTAGACAGCAACAGGGGAAATTTTACTAAACTCCACCTAGACAGAAAATTGGTATTTTCTGACATTAAGTCTCCTGATAGGTCAGTAGTTCTCGACCTTCCTAGTGCTGTGAGCCTTCCTCAGGTTATGGTGACCTCCAACCATAAAATTATTTCCATTGGTACTTCATAACAGTAATTTTGCTTCTTTTATGGATGGCAATGTAAATATCTTGAGTTTTCCAATGGTCTTAGACAACCCTTATAAAAGGAAAGGGCAGATTGGTCCCCAAAGGGTTTGCCATCCATGGGTTTAGAACTACTTTGATATGTTATTTAGTTTCAAGTTGTCAGTCCTAAACAATAGAGCAACATGAATTAGACTCAGTAGGGTGTGTGTGTGTGTGTGTGTGTGTGTGTGTGTGTGTGTGTGTGTGTGTCTGTAAAGCAATACTTTATAGAGACATCATTAAATTGAGAGCTGGGACACCAGTGAAGTTAAAGGGGAGAAAGTAAGAGTGAGAATGCTGTAAATATAGTAGTCATGTATAAAAATTTCAAAAAGTAATAATTTGATCAAAAGTTAAAGCATCTCTGGCTGCTGAGTAAAGAGTGACACATCCATTGCAGATAATGAGACTTATTAGTAGGAAGGGACCTATGAGTGCAAAGGTCTTCATGTAAACCTGGTCAGAGCACAATTAACAGAAGATGTTCTTCTGTGGCTGAGAAGTGAACTCTGGTTGTCAGGGTTGGTTACAATCACCTTTATTCTCTGAGCTATCACACCAGGTCAGGATTCTTTGTGTAATGGATAATGATAACCCTATAAAGAAGTAATCATATGGCCAACTCAATATATGTCTGGATCATTTTTCTCAAGAAAAAGTCTATTGTTCATCTTATTGTCCTATGTTTGAGCCCTACCAATATATACCCACATTTATTTTCTCTTAGTTTAAATTTAGCTATGTCAGCATATTTTATGATACATACATAGTAAGTTTTTTTTTTTTTTCTTTAACTAGATTTTAAATGGCCAGAAAAGCAAAATCTATACCAGCTGATTGTAGATTCATTGTGAGTCCTTTCCCAGTGGGTAGCTTTGCTAACTATCGAGAAAATTGATCCATAAAATTTTCAGACTCTGAATAAAAAATTAAGCAAGAGAGGAAAAAAAGCAAAGTTAGTGGAAGTCAGAGAAAGGGGGAAAGAGGATGAGGTGTGGCTTCTCACAGAGGAGAGCATCATACAATAGCTATAAGTCATATGTGGGTATCTGCCATGAAACTTTATAAATTAGTAACTAAGAAAATTGAGTTCTTCAGCCAAACATGCTAAGTATATCTACATGTCATAGGGATTATATTACTAAATATTACAGAATATATCTAAGTTTTTAACACTCCATTTAACAATAGTGATGCAGTATGCTGATTCATCCATACTCCTCCTGTGTGCTGACATGTTCCCAGTGGCTCAGTAACCTTCAAATATGAGACAAAAAAAACTGTGATACAGGCAAAAGTTTTTGTGTATGGGTCTTTGTTTCTGCCTTGCCACTGTGGTGTTCAAGGAAGGTGAAAGACAGTCCAGGATAGAGTCCCAGCATGTGTTTCTTGTAGGTTAATGTCAAGGAGGTACATGATTGGACAGTAGAGAGTGGGTGGAGACAGAGTTCTGATCAGGAGAGAGGAGATAGAGAAAGGAGGAGATTCAGGTGGAAGCAACATGGAAGTAGACGTGGATGTTCCTTGTGTTTCTCTAGGTGCATCTCACGATAGATAACGTTGTTATGATTATGTCTAAGGGTTTACATGGGTCAATTTATCTTATTTACGTGGGCAGCTTATATTTTTGTCAACTCGCTGTAAGCTTATTGTATAGAGGGACTGTGGATTAAGAATTTAACATATAAACCTGTTTATTAAGTGAGTGATTATGGAGTAATTTTTACTGGGCCCATGGAACACGATGTGTGGGACCAGGCTTGAGAACTAACCACTTAGGGGACTGTGCTCTGGCCCCATGGGTTTTTACAATGGAGGCAGCAGAGGTAGATGGTTCAGATCAAGTTGAATCAGATCGGTTTTTATCTTGTTTAGATGGGCAGTTTATATCTTTATTAACTGGCAATGAATTTATTGTTTAGATGTATTGTGGACTGAGAATTTAACATATAAACCTATTTGATAAGTTAATGATGCTGGGGTGGTCATAGGCCACCAGGGACAGAAACAGCCGAGGCAGATGGAGTTAGCCACTGTGCCTGTGTTCTTAGAGGCAGCATGGAGTCCCTTCCCTAAGGTAGATAGACTCCTCAGTGCCATGAGGTCCTACGGACACCAGCACTAGTATGGGATAAAAGGTTATCACTTTTTAAATATTTATCACAATAGTTTCTCTGGGTAAAAACAGTGGGGGCTGGGAATGAGGCTGTGGTTCTCAAGCTACTGTGTACCCAGACATCACTGGGTACCTCAAGAGGTGAGAATGGTACCTGGGGGCCTTCAATGACATGGTTGGATCTGAAATAGCTATGAGTGAGTGTCAAGAGTATTGGGAGTCTGGAAGAGGGGCCTTTGAGGGGAGAAAGGGAGACCTAGGCACAACAATGTATGATGAAGACGACTCCCATTCCCTGATTTGTGGTTCTTGACAAATGAGATATCCCTTACTTGTCTAAACTGCTTTATTCATGGCAGATGTAAATGCCGTGCATAATCAGGGAGGACCAGGAATTAAATACCTTTGGCAGGAAGGGATACCCAGGAAGGGAAGCTCATTTCTTAAACACTTGGGCCTATCTAGATACTTCATTAGCATATAGAGCTCTAGGCTTTATGTTATATGACCCATCGTCATGGTCCTTTCAGTTGAGTGTTGTGCTCCAGGACTGAAACCTGGTCTGGAGCTAGTTGAAACTCTGCTGTTCTCAATTATGAGAGTTATTAAGGTTCTGAACTTGTTACTAATTTACCAGTACTTCACTGGCCCACTTTAGTGTAGTATTTTATACAATCCATGTATAGAAAAGAAGTCCAGTGTTCGATGAAATAACCTAATTGTGTTTGTAGCACTTTCTGCCAGCCTCTGCAGCCCCCCAGTGGAAAGCTAAATTTTTATAAATTAGACCCAATAGCTCATCATGAACACATCTTTTTACCTATATTCCTACTTGATTGTCAAAAGAGCTGTCAAAGCATTATAAGTCAGTGTTAATCATGATCATCATTGTGCATGTGTTTGTTTCAAATGTTATATATTGAAATAGCAAGCCAATATTAAATGGAGTCTTTGCTTCCCAGCCACTTTTCATATTATTCTATTAACATAAATTTCTGTGATTCCTTAGTTCAACAGAATAGTCTGTAAGGAAACCAAAGGGGAAGATCTTAAATTCTCTTTATAGTACAAAGGTGATGATTATCTAAAAAAAATAAAATAATACCTAGCATAACATTCCAATGTTATTCAAATATTTAATGAGTTCATCCTAGATCAGACCCATCTTTTATTACTGGCTGTGCCCTTGCAGTTGGTATGCTAAAGGTTACATTTCAGACAAGTAAGCTTATCTATCCTTAAAGTGTTCATGTTGACTAGGATATTCTATAGCAATCTCTTATGACCCTTTTGCTTATATTTGAAGGGAATGCCTTCCAAAGAAACAGAGACTAAAACTGACTATGCTTGGAGGCTTTATGCATGTTTCCTCAGTTTCAAAAACATTCACAGTAACTAGTCTTCTGGATTTACTTCAGTCTCTGAAGTAGGAACTATGCCAGACTTCCTCTCTCTCTTCTTTTACTCCCCATCTCCATTTTCTTTCCTCTTCTTCTTCTTTCTCCTCTTCTCCCTCCTCCCTCCTGTCAACCTGTACTCTCCTTTCCCAGATTTTCCTACTCTACTCTCCCCTCCTCCTCTGCCTCCCAGCCCCTCTTTCCTCTTCATGTTATTTTTTTTATTATGAGAGGTGAATGAACACCCACTCTGTGGCCCAAACAGAGGCAGACAGAGGATGCTTGGCTGTAAGTCAAATAGGAATCCTTTAACCTCATTGGAATTTCAGTTTCACATCATGCCATAAAAGCAAATAAATATTACAACGGATGCATGTTAAAGCTGCAAGTGTAATCTACTGATGTCTCTAACTTGCATTATCCTCTATATTGCTTAAGTTGATATAAACATTCATGATCAAGAAAAAAAAATCTAGTCTGTTTGATCAAAAACAAATTGAGGTTTAAATTGCCTTTGTAAAAGAGAATCAGTCTAGAGGGAGCTCTGGTTCTACCATGCCTCTCCTCTACTCCACTGCTGTCTTCCCCAAACTGTAGCTCTGGCAGGCCTCAACAGTTCCTATTATGAAACAGAGAAAGGAGAACAGTGTGTGTGTGTGTGTGTGTGTGTGTGTGTGTGTGTGTGTGTGTGTGTATAAAATTGTAATAGTCTGACTTGGATCCTATGTTCATTCAAAGAGTACAAGCCATAGCAAGGAAAGGGGTCACCAAAGCTAATGGAGGTGCTCTGGACAGATGAAAGGTGGCATGAAAACATAGTATGGCAAGCCAGATCAGTTACATATAACACACTTGGCATCACAGACTAGTTTTGAAGTGATGAAGCAAAGAGCTATACTTTGACTGAAAGCATGGTTTTGTTGTCCTATAGAGAGAAGAAGGAAGTGGTACATTGGAAGTTTCCTAGCTCACTAGTCACCATTCTCTACCTACTTCTTCAGAGTTTCTAGGCATTGGAGAGAGCCTCCAGCACTTTCCCAGAGACTGAACCAGCTGGTACTGCTATTTTTAAAGATAAGTTATTAGTGCTTTATCCATAATATTATGTGGTAAGGTAACTATATATAATATGTAATATTTTAAGTAAAAAAATCATATGTTGAAATATCAGTGCCTAACATCCATAGTGATGGTTTTGTTTGATTCTTACCCAATTACTTGATTTTTGCCAATTATATATGTGCTTCATTCAGTCCCTTGATCTATAAAAATATCTTCATGAGACTCTGCTATGTTGCTAAAGTCATATTTATGTTGATATATATATATATATATATATATATATATATATATATATATATATAAACAGGTTATGCTGAAGTACATGAAGTTATGTAGATATTCAGCTAGGAATTAATAATTCTAATGTTATAGTGAATAATATAGGAGTTATAATATCTGGTTATCAAATGTTAAGAGGGATAGGAAAGATGGCTCAAATGGTGAAGAGCACTTACTGCTCTTCAAAAGCACTGGAGTTTGATTCTCAGCACCTACATGACAGCTCACAACCATCTATAACTACAGTCCCAGGATAATACACTTTTTGAGCCTCAGTGGGTACTTGGAATGAATGTAGCACACAGATTAATATGCAGGCAAACACTATACACATAAAATACTAATTTTGTAATGATTTGGAAATAATTTTAACAAATATTGAATGCTTATATTAATATCTACGTTTGCACACAGTTAGCAAGTAATGAATACCAGTTTTACTTTGTTATTTTTTGTTGCCCTCTAACTAACTCTGGAAGTGTCTATTTTGTAACTCTAGGTGTGGGCAAGCTAGAAATAAAATTTAGTGAATTTTCAGTTTAGAATATTCTCTTGAAAGCTCACAAAAGCTCTTCTGGTTCAGACATCAGCAAGAACACCAGGAGGTCGGAGCTCAGAGAAGAGGTGGGGGCAGAGAGATGGGGCTCCAGCTGACATCTTTCTTTAGGTCATAAGTGCATCTGAAGGTAAAGTAATTTCTCCTGGTTCATGTGGCTGTTTTTTTCTATGTTGGCACTGAAGTGTCACATCTATTTCACTAAAGAAGCAACAGGGAAATGAACTGTGACAAACATTGTTTATTTCTGGAGTGAACCACCCCCCACCCCGCCAGTTGTAGAGAATGGCATGGGATTAAAGTCACTTCCATTCCTGATGTCTCTAGTCTCTCTACTGAACAAAGTGGTGAAAAACACCGTGGCTTGTTATAAACAACAGTTATGACTTTAATGTGAAATTGTTTTACCAAGGCAATTTGAATTCTTTACAGAGATAACATAAATTTTGACTAAATAAATCCATAGTGGTTATAAGCATTGTTCTGAAAATATTAATGCAGAATCTGCAAATAGACTTTTTCTCAGATGGCTTCCTTAGATCAGATGGCTCGTGTTTTTAATTGATCTTTCACTAAAACCCTGAGGCATAAATCCGGTTAAGACTTACAAGGATGTATGCATAAAAATCAAATAGACTTACTTTATGCTTTATCAAACTCGGGAACTCTTCTAGAATTTTACAGTTTTAATATGCTAAAATAAATATTTTTAGATTTAGCAATTCTAGTCTGTTCAAAATCATTTTGTAATAAGAGTGCTCCTTTTTACATATGCAGAAAGCTGATATATTTATCAGCTTATAAATAATTCAATTTTCATTAAAATTATTCTAAACACTTCAAGTGACTTTAATAGTCCAAATGATTCCTTTTAAATTACTTTTGTTTCTATTGTTGTTTTATTCTTGATAAATGTACATTTCTCTCTTTCTTCATTTAAACTGATTTAACAGTACCTGCTTATTGTTCTGGAAATAATTCCTTCTGCAGATAGATATATGCTAAGAAGGAATTTGTAGCTTAAACACCAAATATTTCTTTACTGATCCAATCAGTTAGAAATACCATATGCCAGAACAGCTACTTAGCTCAATTTTCAGTTCTTTCATTTACCAGATATTGCCATTCACATGGCACGTGCAGAAGAAATCTAAATCATTCTCTGTTCAAGATATGAAACAGATTGTAGCAGCTCAGAGAAGCGGCCGCTCCCACGACTAAAGGAATCAGAGACTGTCAGAAACCTTCCTCCTTTCAAATGGTTCTAGATGGTTCACCAGTACACTAAGCAGAGCTTTACCTGTTGGCCACATTAACTCATTATTCATTTATCTATAATCTAGTACCAAAAGAAACACATACTTCTGTTTCTTCCCAGAAGTAGAATTCCCATTCTGTATAGACGCTGGCTTCCCAAGACAACCCAACTGGTACAATGTCCAGTGGAAAAAGATCAGCCAGTCTTTCCAGCAGACCTCAGGGAGATTTTGTTGAAGTGAATTGAAATGACTGCAGTGTCCCCCAAGTCCTCCCATGATTTCTTAGATGCTATTCTTCAGCTACCTGCTGGATATTCTGTCCCAAGGATAAGAAACATGAGCGTGATTCTAAATCTATGTGGTTGATAATGGTAAACTGTTCATTGGAGTTTTGATTATTCTGTGTGTCTTCTTAGAAAGCCTGCAATTATTTGGCTTTTTGAATCTTTCTAAATTTAATCCTAGCACTCAGAGGGCAGACAGAAGAAAGCAGATCTCTGTGAGTTTGAGGCTAGCCTGGACTACAGAGTAAATTCCAGGATAGCCAGGACTACAAAGAGAAGCCCTGTCTCAAATAACAAAGAAGGGAAGGTTTCTAAACTCATCTTAAACTCACACAAGAAGCATAAAGAAACATATTAATAAGGCATGATATTTCAGTTATATAGAACGTATGGTTTAAAGCATGTTAAACATGCTTGTTTGCTCAAATGCTGGTCATCTCTATTCTGCCCTTTGCACCCGATTTTGTAAATGGGTTCCTAAACTTGTTCATGGTACCCTTATTCAATCAAGTCCTCCTTCTTCCCCTACCTACACTAGACTGTGGCAAAGACGATTCTAATCAAGTCTATGTAAGAAAAATTGGACCGTGTGTGTCTTCTGGGGCTGGTTTGATTTGTATTGGACTATAACCTGAAAGTTTGCTATATTCTTGTATTATTTCTATTAATCTTGTAGCATTGATTTTTCTAAACGTATCAGATTTCCTTTTTGCAGCATGAAGTTAGCCTTTGGTTGCCTTTCTCATGTAATTGAACATTTCTACTTTACCTAGATTTCCAGCTTTCCCTTTAAACATAAAGGATCCTGGATATCATCAAAGGCTCCTCTTTTATCTGTTATTAAATGGGTCTTTCCCTCATGTATTTAATGTTGGACACGGTGTTTATTGATTTATGCGTGTTGAATATCTTTGTCATCTTGTAATGAATCTCATTTGACCATAGTCAGAAGTAACTTTAATGCAATGATGAATTGCTAGTACTTTCTTATGGTTTCTCTATCTGTGTTTTTCAAAGATATTGGACTTCATCTTTGATATAATAATGTTGGCCCTAGAGAACCTATTTTGAAGAAGTCTTCCATTTTTTTTTCAAAGAAAACCTTGAAGTTGACATTATTATTTTTCTATGCTTGATAGAATTGAGCAATGAAGCCATCTGGTCCTGGCATTTAATATGAAGAGTTTTCTTACTGATTCAATTTTATTGCTCGTTACTGGTCTGCTCAAGTAGACCATTTCATGATTTAAGGTGTATGTGTCTAAAAATCTATTTCTTGTAGGTTATAAGCTTTATTGATGTGCAATTGTTCATACCAGTCTTGAAAGATATATTTTATATTTCCTTATGATAAATTAAAACCTTTTCCTTTTTATTGGTGAGTTTGATTCTTTTTTATCTGTATTTCTTAGTTTAATTAAAGGTTTATGTATCCTACTAATCTAGGTAAAGAACCACCAGTTACATTCATTGTTCTTTTCATACTGTTTGTAGATTCTATTTCACACATTTCTGTTCCAATACTTGCTTCTTTCCTTCCATTAGCATTGTTTTAGATTGCCACAGTTTTTTTTTTTTTTTTTTTTTTTTTTTTTTTTTTTTTTTTTTTTTTGGTTCATAGAGAGGTATGCAGTTTGAAACTAGGTTTTTTTTTTTTTTTTTTTCTTTGATGGATAGAACTCCCCCTGCCCGTACCCCAGCCTTGAGCTATTTTTGTGTATCACATATATTTTGAAATGTTTGTCCTTATTTTCATTTGTCTTAAGGCAATTTTTTTGTCTTTCTTCAAGTTCTTCTATTCAAAATTTTCAGTTCTTCCTTATCTGGTGATCAATATAAAACATACACACACACACACACACACACACACACACAGAGAGAGAGAGAGAGAGAGAGAGAGAGAATATCTTATATACCAGGGAGGAGGACACTGCCTTCACCAGACTGACCTGTTGGCCTATCTGAAGGGTATTTTCTCTTTTCTCTTTTTCTTTTCTGAGATTATAATATACTTATCTAATTTTCTTTTGGTCATGTTTTTAATGTCTAAGCAAGTCTGGGTTGTATAAGAAAGGTAGGTGATTCTGATTTTAAAGGAAAGCCAGCAAGCAATATTTTTCCAAGGTTTCTGCTTCAGTTTTTGCCTCGAGTTCCCCACTTGGCTTCTGTGGGTAATAAATGGATTTCAACCTATAAGCCAAATAAACACCCAAATTGGTTTTGTTCAGTGTTTTGTCACAGCCACGGAGAGCACGCTAGGACATCTTGATATTACTTTCTGACTTTTATTGCATTGTACTCAAAGAATAAATGTGAAAGGTTTTCAGTTCTTAATATCTGTGTGACTTGTGTGTGACTTAGAATATCCAGTACTTTGGAGAATGTCATATCACTGAAGTGGGAGATGTATGTTGAAGGCTATGGTAATTAGCTACGTTAGCTTAGCACAACCTAGGATCATTTAGAGGACAGCCTCAACGAGCTATTATCTTAATTAACTTAATTGAACTGAGCACAAGCAAGCATTCTCCACAATGATGGATTACAACGTGGAATTGTGATTGAAACAAGCATCTTTCTTCCTGTAAGGTTATTGTACTGCAGTGAGCAACAGAAACAAAGGAGAAAAGCTTCTGTCTGGAAGCTGCATGCTCTGTAGAGGTCCATTAGCTACACCTGGTCTAGGGTGAAATTTAACTCTGCTGTTGCCTTGTTGATTTTTCGGTTGATGCCTCGTTCCTGAAAATGGAATGGTACAGTTGGCAACTACTATTGAATCACAATCAAATTCTCTCCTTGAGTCTGTAAATATTCACTTAATGTGTTTGTCCTCCTACCTGGTGTTCATTGGATTAGGGTATTTCTCCCCAAAATAAGCGTGTTATAATTTAGCAATGACATTTCTTTTATCTTTTATCCACTTTTGCTGAAAGACCATTTTTATGTGGTCTGCCTGACCACTGTGCTCTTATTTTCCAGTTGTCATTTATAGGGAATGTATTCTTCCCCATTCTTAAGTTCCTGCCCCAGTGAAGCTTCTCTTTCCCTTACAAGCAGAAAAGCTTTATTACAAGCAACACAGAATTAATTGGGTCTGTGGGTTTTAATCCATTCACTCGGTCAACATTTTTATCATCCAAGAATTACTCTTTATTAAGGGTAAGAAAAGCTGAATTTTTTTCATATTTCTCCTTTGTGTTAGAATATAAAATATTTTTTAAATTTATTTTTTATTTATTTTATGCCTAATATTTATCATGAGAACCATTATTTCTATCATAAAGTTAATATATAGAATTAACAAACATTAGGTTATTATTTGTTACTTTCACATACTTTTTTAATAAATTGAACAACTTTATTTTAAATAACAAAGATAAATATACAGATTTTAAGCATTTTTGCATAAAAGTATATGAATACATTTTTGTCAGTACTTGATTTTTTAAAGGTTTGATAGTATAAATTAAAATCTTACTAGCTACAATGAGCATAAAGTACATGTAAAACAAGATATAACCTGGAAATAGTCAAAGTTTTCTTGATGTGTAAAGATTAAACATAATGTTTTTCATTTTCTTTTCTTTTTTTTTTTTTTTTGGCCTTTGTTTTTTCTTGAACTTCATATAGTCTGTTAGTTGTTTCTGGGGTGTTCAGAGCTTCTTGGGGTTAGTATCCAATTATCAGTGACTGCATATTATGTTTGTTCTTTTGTGACTTGGTTACCTCACTCAGGATGATATTCTCTAGATGCATCCATTTTCTTAAGAATTTCATAAAGTCATTGTTTCTGATAGCTGAATAGTACTCCATTGTGTAAATATACCACAATTTTTGTATCCATTCATCTACTGAAGGACATATGGGTTCTTTCCAGCTTCTGGCTATTATAAATAGGGCTGCTATGAACATTGTGGTGCATGTGTCTTTGTTGTATGTTGGAGCTTCTCTGGGGTATATGCCCAGAAGTGAAATAACTGGGTCTTCCAGTAGTACTATGTTCAATTTTCTGAAGAATCACCAGACTGATTTCCAGAGTGGTTGTACCAGTTTACAACCCCACCAACAGTGGAGGAGTGTTCTTCTTTCTCCACATCCTCTCCAGCATCTGCTGTCATCTGAATTTTTGACCTTAGCCATTTTGGTTGGTGTGAGGTGGAATCTCAGCGTTGTTTTGATTTGCATTTCCCTGATGTCTAATGATGTCAAGCACTTCTGAATTTTATTTGTGACATTGTGCAGCCTCCTCTGGGTTAGGTCCGGCCCTTCCTTTCTTTACAGTAGGATCTTCCTGTAAAATTAAATGGCATAAAAGTTAATTTCATCATTTGCTCATAATTTTTATTTTGTCTATTTTTGCTCATTTGGGTTAAAAAAATATGTTTTTGCTTTTTGGTCAAGGTAATGCTCACCAAAACACCTTTTTAATAAATTAAAGTGAAATTATAGTGACCCAATATAAATATAAAGACAAGAAATAACACAATTAAAAGAAACATCCTCATAGGAAAATATTTCAATTTTGTGCCCTCTCTCCCACAGTTGGATTATTATTTTGATTGGCTTGCTTTTTTAGTTCACATACTAAAGATACTAATGTTGATACATTACACTTAAGTATTAGGACATTCTGAATGTGCATATAAAATTATTCTTAGAAGCAAGTTTTATATGTTTTGCTTACTCATTAACGTTTCTTTTTTTTTTTTTTTTCTGTTTTAAGTAGTTCCTTTAAGGTTTCTTATGTAATAGGTTTGATGGAGATATAGTCTCTCAGCTTTTATATGTATAGAAATTCATTACAATTCCTTCATCTCTAAGGACAGATTAGTTGGGTGCAACATTCTCAGTGCTTTAACTTTTTCCTTTCAGCTGTGTACTGGCCTGTGAAATTACCACTGAAAAGCCTCATACTAAGTTAAAGGATAGCATTGTACGTTTTATATATATATATATATATATAGTTGTTTTTTTATTTTTTTTATTTTATTTTTAGTTTTGAGATTAATTATGAGTTGATGCAGATTTAAAAGGATTAATTTTAGCTAAGCACGCTGATAGCCTTGCATCTTGATATTGGTACCTTTCTATATTTGAGAACTTTGTTCTCTCATTTTGTTTCAGTTTTTGAAACATGGTTTCTCTGTGCAGCCCTGGCTATTCTATAACTCTCTCTATAAAGATCAGGCTGGCCTTGAACTCAGAGATTTGTCTACTTCTACTTTCCAAGGGCTGGGATAAAAGATGTGTGCCATGTCCAGCCCTTTTCTCATTTTTTATGTAGTACTTTTACCTCTTCAGGATCCCTTGACTACTTCCTGCTCCTCAGTAGGCAAAACATTCACATTTTTAATAATATCCCAGAATACATGTAAGTATTCTACTTTTTATTTTTCTTTTTACTTTTATTTCTCTCTCAACTAGGCTTTTTCAAGCAGGTTGCCTTTGAGCTTACTACATCCTTTTTTTGTTTGCTTTGATGTTGATGCCTCGTCACACATTCTACATTTTCTGAGTAAAAATTTTAGCTTTATAATCTTTATAATATTCATTTTAAGACTGTTCCAAACCCTTTGTTAAAATTCTTCTATAATGGTGAAATTACTGTTTTCTATAAGTTCATTGAGCTACCAAAAGAGCTGTTATAAATTCCCTGAGAATTCTCCCATGCTGGTTATTCTGGTCAACTTCGGACTCCTAATTTTGCCTGTTAGCTAAGGCAAGGATTTCCTTAATGCTTCTGCTACTTGATGGGGCATGCTCTAGGCATTGTAGAATTGGATATTTATTCTGATATTCCTGGTATATCTTATTTTTAAGCCTGTCTGTGGAAAGCCTGAATAAATTGCTAAGTTTTCCCTGTCCTTTTGTTTTATATTTGAAAGTTTTATATCCGTTATTTTGGCACTGGATAGTACTCAGGTACAAGTTTTTAGGAATCTACTGTTGACATGCTTTAATCTGCCAGTGCTAGGGAGAATTCTAAGACCAGGCTTGCCTCAGCCATATTGTGGCTGAATTTATTCCTCAAGCACAGAGTTTGTTCCTTTCTCTCCATCCATATTCTGGCCTGAGAAGAGAAGCCTGTCAAGTATGGGTTTCACCATTTCAATGCTAAATTCCAGGTGAATCTGCCTTGTGCATCCTCTGGAGGCCATCTTGATAATATGTATCTCTAGCCACATAGTAGGCTGTAAAGGTGGACTGTACCAGAGTCTCACAGTCACTATATAGTATCCTATATAGTATCCAGGAGGCACCAAGGCTTTCAGAGCCTAGGTCCTCATGTCTTCGAGAACAAAGAAAAAAATTCAAGTTCTTGTCTCACTTTTTCTGACACCCGTCTTCTGAGTAGAACCGGTGTGTCGATCCAGGCCAAAATTTAGGTACCCTCCCCCCCCCGCAACATGGGCTGCAGTTATATGCTTAGCTTAGGGCAGTTCTAGAGAACAGTTGTGATCACCTTTGGGGGACACAGCAGCTGATTATGGAATAAGCTTTATGCCACAAAACCCAGGCTAACAGGAGTCTTCCCTGAGTTTCACTGCCACAGAGGAATGTACAGTTTGAAGACAAAGGTAGACTTGCATTCCCAGGTTGGAAATGATGCAGGTAGAACTAGTCTGTTCTACAACACCCACGTTTATGTCTGATGCTGGGAACTCTCAAGAGCTACATTAGTGTGCTCTGTCATGCAGTTGGGGTCCATTGGTTTCTTTCCATTGTTAGTTATTATTATTGCAGGCCGACGTTGACCTCTGTTACTCAGGGTCCTGATGAACCACTAAGCTCTGTTCCACACTAAGGGCAGTCTTTCCCTTAGCTCTACATTCTGAGCATCTTTAACACGCAGCAATCTAAGCAATTATCTGTCTTGCTAAGCAGTTCAAGCAGCTCTACCTATTAGTGTTGTTCTAACAAGTTTCCCGGCATTGGGTTTATCCTGTACACACCAGGCAGAAAGTGGGTTTCATATCATGAGTGTGGACAAATAGATGACAAGGAGCCACTCAAATAGGGCGAGGTTGACTTTCCTTTATACTTGGAGAGATGTGGTCCATCATGGTGAGGAAGTTATACAGGATAGCTTGTATAGGATAACTAGTCACATTGCATCCTCAATAAAGAAGCAGAGAGCAGTGAATGCTGATATCCAACTAGCTTTCACTTTCTCATACAGCTTAGACCAACGTTCCATGCAATGGTGCCTCTCACAATTCCAATGGGTCTTCCCTGCTTGTTTAGCTTAGACAACCAATCAGAAATCTGACTGGAGAGCTGCATCTATGGTGATTCTAGTACCTACTGAGTTTACATGAGATATGAACGAATCACAAAATCTAAGTTCTGAACTTTGTCTACTCCAGTGCAAGGGACGTTTCTGTTCATTGGATAATTGGGCTGGGGAGTGATGTGACCTGGGAAACTGTTTTCCTTAACAGGTGTTTCACGTTGTTTACCAAAGGCAGAGAGAATAGACATAGCTATTTCTTAGTTTCATTTGTTCCTGGGAAGGCAATTGGGTTCAACATATGGAGAAAAATCGTAAGAGGACCCTATGTAGTACTCATCTTGCTTAACCTATTTCGTAGTAACTTTTGATTATTTTTCATTAAAGGTTATAAATATTTCTGCCTTGTTTCTCTTTCATCATTATACATTTGTCAGATATTCGCTGTATGTACTTACAAAGGGTTTTTTTTGTCATAAAAATGATTCAACTACAAATTGGACAAAGAATATATCTCTCTTACATTATTGGCTGTGTTATGGCACAAAACCTAAAGCTGAAGACCAATTATAAGAGGTATATTGTAATTGGCTTGTGGGTGTCTGGTTTGCTTTCCTAAACTTGCTTTCTGAAGCGACTAGATTATGGAAGAAGGATAGCTTTCTTGAATATATACAATTACATATACACATACATGTACACATATACATTATATCACATTGCATATATATATAACATATACATTACATATACATATACATATATATATGCATATATGTGTGTGTATTTATATACATGTGTGTATACACACACACAGACACATACGCACACACACATAGTTTCAATCATAAGTAAAGCTCTAGGGTTAAAAAGCAAAATACAGAGGATTTGCCATATTATGTAAGGTATTGTATATAAGGTCAAATTTTAAGGAAATTAATACAGACAATGGAGAACCATTAAGTTTGGGAATGCAAAGTGATAAAAATTTGAAGTCAGCAGATCATTTTAAGAGTGTCTGGAAGAAAAAGAAAATATATCATAAAATGCAAACTAGGAAAATTCAATAGAAATACATTTTTTTTCTTTCATTTTTTGGTGACAGTTTGGGTAAAACAAAACATGCATTTTCTTCTTTTTGTCAAATAAGTGCTTTTCTACTATTTTAAAAAGCAAATATATGTATGTTTATATATGCATATATATGATTATAAAAGATAATACCATCAAAAAGCTAAAAGCAAATTATAGTGAGAAAAAAATAAAATATAATTATTATTATAATGTAAATATAATGTAAACATGTAGTAGTTTCAATGCTTTAGGCTCCCAGAGGACTTTAGTATTAAATTATGACATAAAAATGATGTCAACACTAGTGCTTTGATTAAGATATATGAAGATAATTAGTATAACATATCATTTTCTAGTGGCAATGGGGGAGAAGAAAGTGATAGAGCATGCATAATAAAAATAATAAGCATAATGAGATAACTCTACCATTTTTGTATTTACTTCATCATTAATCTCCTCAGTAAACTTTAGAGCAGCATAGCACACAGTTACATAAGTAATTCCTTGTTACCATGGTAAATCCAAACACACGGAGAAAGCCAGCTATGAATCCCTACTCCAAACACTCAGTTCTTAACACTACCAGCTTTGGTTAAAGGACTTTCTCTTGTATTGCACAGACAATTAACAGCTACCACAAGGTAGCCAAGTGTCTTGAACCCTCCAATTGTTATATGACAGTAAATGCTTTGACGGCATTATTCACAAACCAGAAAACCTTCCATTGTTTTCTATGCATTTTTTTTTTTTTTGTGATTTCATGAATTGGATGCTATACTTGGATCTCTTAACACAATTTTACAATGAGAAATAGAGTTTAATTTTTCTGTTCATACATCTCTTGTTTCCTAGCACCATTATTGAAGATGCTGTCCTTCCCCAAATATTTGCTAATGTAATGAAAGTTGTAGTCATAAAAAATAACTGATTACTTTTGATAGTATTTTCTATATAGCTTTACAAAAATCAGTAAAAATGAGTATTGTTATAATTATCAAAGTGAAATTATCCTCAAACTAACTCATCACTAATGTTGAATAAGGGCAATGATTCAGTTCATGCTTAGGTCAACACCAAAAGCATAGTTAGCTATTATTCCTCCTAAATGTGTTGATTAACATTGCTTATAATGATAATGTGGGTATGATACAGAGCGCTCTCCATGCCAAGTGTAGAGTAAATCTGTGGGTGTGTATACCTATGGTGGTAAGACCGAGAAAACAAGGAAGTAAGGGTTAATTAATACCTATCATCAGCATATAAAGTTTGAATTCAGGGTGTTTTTTTGTGTTGGTCATATACTGAGACTGATGTAAACAAATTTGTATAAGTGGACTCTTAGAAATTATTTATTGATATCTTCTCAAAGACACGTATTTGGAGAATAAACAATGATACTATGTTTTGTAGAAGCTTGGATTTAATCACTACAAATGTGCATCTCATTTAATGGTTTACTAGGTCATCTCTTGGGATGCTTTTTCACTTCCAGGTGATTGCCTTTGTCTTATAACACACCATTTGTCTACTTTTGTGTTAATTATTTATGATTGCAGCAGAGAACCAAAATAATAAAAAACCAACATTGCTTGTATTCTAAAAACCTTCCAATTGTTTTCTACCCATGTTTTTTTTGTGATTTCGGGAATTTGGATGCTATACTTGGATCTCTCAACACAATTTTACAATGAAATATAATATATAGTTTAATTTTTCTGTTCATATATATCTTGTTTTCAAGCGCCATTTCTTGAAGATGCTGTCCTTCCTCAAATGAGAAATGAAGATGCCTTCTGTTGATATTTTCAGGAAAATAGCCAGGCTGCTTAATTTGACAGATAAATATCACTTGACTAAGTATGCTGTCATAATTATAATTTGCAAAAATTATCCAGTGATATTTATATTCACAAATTTCACTAGTCATTAAAATTCACAATTTATATGCTTGAGATGCTTAGTGGTTAAGAGTATGCCTTGGTCTTGCAGAGAGACTGAGTTCCAGTATCGGTACCCAGAGTGAGCAACTTAGCAACTTATACCTGCCTACACCTCCAGCTTCCGAGAATCCAACATCCTTTCTGAATTTAGACAGTGCTTAGACTCACACTCACCCACAGACAGGCAAATCAATAAAATGAGTTTTTAAACTTTTTATTTATTTGTTTATCAAATGCTGTCCCCCCTCACAGAGAACCCCTTTCTCCTCTATGTGGGACACACCTCTGTACCCTGGCATATCCTGTCTCTACCAGATTAAGGCATCCTCTCTCACCAAGGCCAGACAAGGCAGGAGATCCTGCCTGGGTACAAGATGTGGCCTCTTCTAGCTCCATGACCCACTGTTAGCCATCTTAGCTAAGGTAACCTGTCTTGACTCCATGGAGCTTCTCCAATCTCAGTTCTCCGCAGCTTCCTAAAGATCCACCCCCCCCCCACCTCCCTAAGCCCTGATGAATAAAGCTGCTGCTATGAACATAGTTGAACAATTATCCATGTGGTATATGGGACATCTTTTGGGTATATGCCCAGGAGCGGTATAGCTGGATCTTAAGGTTTTAAACTGGGTCTATTCCTGTTTTTTGAAAAACTGCCAAGTTGATTTTCTAATTGGTTATATAAGTTTGCACTCCCACCAGCAATGAAGGAGTGTTCCCATTTTTTTTTTTTTTATATCCTTGCCAGCATGTGCTATCACTTGAGTTTTTGATCATAACCATTCTAGTGGGCATGCAATGAAATCTTCGGGTCATTTTGATTAACATTTCCCTCTTGACTATGGATGTTGAAAATTCCTTTAAGTGCCTCTTAGTCATCCTAAATTCCTTTGGTGAGAATTCTTTGTTTAGCTCTCTACCCCATTTATAAATTGGGTTATTTGGTTTGTTGCTGTCTAACGTTTTGAGTTTTTTTTTTTTAATTTGAATAAGCTGTTGCATGTAATTTTATAATCCACGCTTGCTCTTTGCCTGGTGCCAGCAAAGGCAGTCTCATTCCCTAAGCGGGAGCTGCATTCCCTGCTAGCTCCACCAAGCTGCCTGGTCTCACTCAGCTCTGCCAGTTTTTTCCCATGAATGCTTGGAGCACTGATTACTCTTGACAAGGCCCACCCAGAGACTGGCCCACCAGTTCTCGAACAACCACCCTGGCTGCGCCCTTTCTCCTGCCCACTTGAGTCACCGCTAATGGAAAACAACAGACAGCCTCAATATTTTAAAGCCAGCCAGATAACGCAAGTGCTAGGTGCAGAATCTGTAACCTGAAAACTCAGCAACTATCTTGTTAGAATTCCACTGCTGGTGGAGGTCGCCTTTGGTTGTAGTTGTCCCCAGACCTTACATGGTTCATGTTCCTCCCTCCAAAGCTAGGCAGATGCGCCCCCTATTTTATTCTTCTTCCTGGAAATCCCACCTCCTTTCCCTCTCCCAGAAATTGGCTTTTGCAGTCTTTATTGACACAATCAGGAAACAATTAGGGAACTAGATTCTAGTATCAGATCCTCCTCCAAGAATTAGCCTTCTGTCAGATGTAAGGTTAGTGAAGATCTTTTCCTAATATGCCATTTTGTGCTATTGACAGTGTCCTTTGCTTTACAGAAGCTGTTCAATATCATGAGGTCCCATCTATCAATTGTTGATCTTAGAGCCTGAGCCATTGGTGTTCTCACGAGTAAATTATCTCCTGTAGCAAAGCCTTCAAGATTTTTCTCACTTTTTCTTTTAGGCATTGGTATATACAGTTTTATGTTGAAGTTCTTGATGCATTTGTAATTGAGGCTTCTATAGGCTGATAAATAAGGATGAATTTGCTTTTCTCTACTTGCAGACATCCACTTAAATTAGTTTTATAACCCAGAAAGTGATAGAAACAGTCATTAAATGTCTTACAACAACAACATAAAGCCCAGGGCCAGTTTTAGTGCAGAATTCTGCCAGTTTTAAAGATCAGCTAATACCAATACTCCTCACATTATTCCACAAAATAGAAACAGAATAAATACTACCTAATTCATTCTGTGAGGCCACAGTCACCCTGACACCTAAACTCAACAAAAAAAGAGAACTTTCAGACCAATATCATTTATGAACTTGGATGCAAAAATGCTCAATGAAATTCTTGCAAACCAAACCCAGGAACATATCAAAACCATCATTTACCATGGCTTCATCCCATGGATGCAGAGATGGTTCAATATATGAAAATATATCAACATAATCCACTATATAAACAAACTGAAAGAAATAAAACACAAGATCATCTTGTTAAGTGTTAAAAACGCCTTCCAGATAATATAACAACACTTCATGTTAAATGTCTTGTAGAGGGATTCAAGCTACATATCTAAATATTATAAAGCAATATGCAGTAGGCAATAGCCAACATAAGATTAAATGGAGAGAAATGTAAGGCAATCCCACTAAAATCAGGGATAGGACAAGACTGCCTATTCCCTCCTTATCTACTTGAGGTTCTACATACAGCAATGAAATAACAAAAGGCAATCAAGGGGATACAAATTGGAAAGGAAGAAGTCAGGTATCAGTGTTTGTCAATGATATGATAATATACATAAGCTACCTCCACAATTCTACCAGAGAACTCCTACAAAGCTCCTGAAAAGAAATCAATAGCCTACCTTTATACAAATGATAAACAGAAAGAGAAAGAAATTATAGAAAAAAACGCCCTTCATAATAGCCATAAATAATATAAAATATATTTGCCAAACTCCAACCAAAGTAAAGATTTGTGTGACAGGTATTTCAGCCCCTGAAGAAACTGAAGAAGATACAGAAGATGGAAAAAACTCTCACGCTCATGAATCAGTAGGGATAGCATAGAGAAATGGGCATCTTACCAAAAACAATCTCCAGCTTCAATGCAATCCCCATCAAAATTGAAACACAATCTTTTTATAGACCTTGAAAGAGCAATTCTCAGCTTAATATGAAAAAAAAAAAAAATCCAGGACAGCCAAAGGAATCTTGAACTTTAAATGAACTTCTGGAGGAATCACCATGCCTAATCATTAGTTATACTACAGGACAATAGTAATAAAAACTGCATGATGTTGATACAGAAACAGACAGGTTAAATGGAACTTAATCAAAAAACTCAACAATAAACTCATACAGCTATGGACATTTGAATTTTTTTTAAAAAGCCAAAACCATACAATAAAATAACTTTAAAAAAAGAAAATAATAAGAAAATAATTTACCTACTTGTTGGTCCTTATATTTACAACGTGCTTTTTTAACATTTTATTTTTGTATGAAGTATTTATCAATACAAAAGGAGTCAATATATCCTTAAAGATGTAAAACTTGTAGTCAAGATTTCAAAGTTTATAGAATGCAAATTTTTAGAATGGCTTAGAAAGACAACTTTTCTGTTTTCACTTTTATTTTGGGCAGATGATTATGTTACATAAAACTTTGCTTTGCAAAGGTATCTTCAGACATGCATGAAGTATTCTTGGGTTGCATCTCCTGCTCTTCCACTGCCTTTTCTCCTGCTTTCTGTTTCCCTGCCTGCTAGTTGCCTTCATTCAGCCAGATAGTTTTGCTTCTGTTAGTACTAGAAAACATGCAGCATTTGATGGTCTTTCTTATTTTAAAAGATGTGTTTTGTTTTCTATGTATGTTTATATGATTGCTGCATGTGTTGTGTGTTTGTGGAGACCAGACATGTTATTGCATAAATAGAACTGGGATTACATGCAGTTGTGAGTTGCGAGTTGCTCGCTGAGAGTGCTAGAACCAACCCCAGGCTCAAATGCTCTTAATCACTGGGCCATTTCTCCAGTTTTCGTATTTGAATTTATAAGTCAGATGTACTTGCTTCATTTGATTTTCTCCAGTTCCATCCATTTATTGTTTGGTTTTTGTTTGTTTGTTTACAAATGACACGATTTTGGATTTTATAGCTGAATAAGATCCCATTGGTCATATATACCACATTTTCTCTACTCATCCTTTTTAAGACAGACACCTAGGATGGTTACAGAACTTGCCTACAATGCTGTGGCAATAAACATACATGTGCAGGTTTCTCAGTGGCATGTAGACTTAGAGCACTGGAGGATGTGCCTGGTGACTGCATAGTAGAGTCAGGCATCAGTTTTGTTTTTAGTTTGTAATCTCTGTACTGACTTCCATACTGGTTTACCTAACTTATGTTTCCTTCAGTTCTCTACAATGACTCTTTTCTCCTCCATTCTCACTGGTGGCTGTTGCTACTAGTTTTCTTAGTAATAACCACTTCGGGTGAGGAGAAATAAAATGTCAATTAAAATTTGAATTTCTATTTCCCTAATGGTTAGGTTTTTGAATGATTTTGTTTGAATGATTTTGTTTATCTATTGATTAGCTATGTGCACTTCCTCACTGCAGAGCCGTGTGTTCATTTCATTGGCCCAATTGTTGATTGTATTCTTTGTTTTTTTGGTATTTAGAGGGCCAAATTTAGGGTTACTCTCTCTGTTTGGTCAGTAGATGAACAAGCAATACTCAGTTCTACTCAGTTCTCTCTCTCTCTCTCTCTCTCTCTCTCTCTCTCTCTCTCTCTCTCTCTCTCTTTCTCTCTCTCTCTCTCTCAATTTAGTTTACATTTTGCTATTATTTCTAAAAAAATTTTAAAACCGTCTCTTTACTCAACAGCATTATATGTAAACCTATAATCCTAAACTAACACTTAAGAGTGACCATATTTTAAAAAAGTGTCCACATAGCTAGGTGTTGCGTGCTCAAGATAAATAAGAGCACCTCAGTGTCTAGTTGGAGAAGGAAGGCAAATAAATACTGTGGGTACCCTAATAGAACCATGGATAGGGAAGTTACTGCTCAAGAATCATAGCTTAGAAACATGTTTGAGAAAAGCCAGTGTGAATGTTGGTAAAGCTAACCAGCGAGAAGAGAGGGTTTAAGAACCTGTTCTTAAATAATTTTTAAGTTATTTACATAATTTTCACTGAGGAGCATGCTAAAGAAAATTGCAGGTATGACAAGTGGTTCAAGGAATAAAACACTCTATGCTCTAGCAAAACTTTAAATGAAAGAATCCTGGAGATTCTGACAAATTAGGATCATGTTCTAATAGATAGCTCAAAAATGATGAAAACTTGCCTTCAATAGAAGCATAAAAATTCAGGAACAAGTACTATGGCAGATGGTACATTGGCTGATATAATCAACAGCACTCAGTCATTATTAAAGACAGCTGACAAGGATGAATAAGAAAAACTATAGAATAATGTGCATTGAGTAAGAGTATCACTGACTAAGAAGGGGATAAGAAAAGAGAAATTAGGCTGTGATGGTGGAAAATACCTGATTTTGTACTCAAGACGTAAGCTGTAAAAATCACAGGTAAAGATCTTTCAGGAGACAGCTAAATGTATAACTCTGGAATTCAAAATATAGTCTTGTCTAGAGAGGACTTAAAACCTGTCAGCATAAATGATAACTGAGCTGTGGAGGGACAAGGCTATATTGGAAATGTGATGAAATGTCATCTTGTTCTTTGTTTTTGCAGACACCGTCAGGAAGTATTACTTAGAAATGAGGTTTTAAGAAAGTTAGGTGTCACAAATATCAGGACTGCTCAAAGACATGACATTCTGTTATCTGCAGCTATGGTGAATGGTGACCAAACAGAGAAATCATTAGGGATATCAGTTCACAAAGCAGCACACAATTTATCTAGCTGAAGCAAATAGAAAACAAAACTCACAGTCACTTTAAAATGAAGAATTATATTGACTCACATTGCCAAAATCCATGCTATAGGAAAACTTACTACTGACTTTATGATGGCCTCAAGGAGATTCACTTCTAGTTCAATGTTGAACCCTTTCCAAGGCTGTCTTCCCAGATGATTTCTTCTGGTCAAAGGATGTGACCGGTCACATGCTTCTTTGCTCACATTCCATGTGAAAGGGGTGAGTTTCTGAGATACAGAAGTATCTACCTCCCTACATTTCCTGTTGGCCAGCCTGTATTTCTTGATGGCACCGCCTCTTGAATTGAGTCTATTTCCTTTAGACATTTGTAACTATAGGGTACTTAAGTTCTCAATTCTAAAACATCTTAGAAACAACTCTTTAGTAGATTATCATAAAATGTACTTTTTATGTACAATAACATCATAAAAGTATACTTTATATGAATTCTCACACTTAGTGATCATGGCTACCTTTGCTTACATGCCTTAGTTTATGCATTGTACATCTGATGGATTTTCTGGAGATAATGTGATTTAATTTTATTCTATAAAATTTAAAACTTCATTCCAGCTGTGTCTGACTCTCAAGCTATTTATCATGACATTTCTGTCAATCTCAAGGAAAATTCTTTATTGTTGTGCCGAATTTGTCTTTTGGTAACAACCACAACAATTATTGTAATAATGAAAGTACTGCTTCTTTCCAAACAACTGACCAAAGCTTGTTTGTGACCTCCTATCTATGATTTTCTATGACACCTCTTTCCCATTTTGTTCTTTTTCCATCATAAAGATTTAACCTAAAAACATGCTAAAACAATATTATTACCTACTGCAAGAGAATAACCTTGGCTCCTGATTCTACTGCACTGGAACAGGATGTATGATGATATTATGCTGAGAAACATCACAAATATAATCCTCACAGCCCCTGATTCATCAAAATGCTTAGGCATTAGACACATGCAGAAGTTTTGTGCAGAAGTTCCTGCTGGGCATCTGTGTGTCTCACCTTTTATAACTGTAGAATTCCATCAAAATATATAGCTAGATTGTTTCATGAAATCAACTTCCCTAGTTTAACAAAGCTTGTAGAGTTCTGTATTTTAAAGTCATGATATTGCAGCAAAATATTTTGGGTCCCTCCCTCCCATATATACTCCTTATATATCAACAAATGTGAAAGTATTTTTTTTTATTACTGACCTAAAACATGTGGCTAGAGTTTCTTTTGTGTAATGTGTCTATTCATTAAAATACTTTATCATGATGAAAGGAACTTAGAAAAAAAGTACCTGAAAATTCTATCAAAGCCTTCATTTGGAAATGCTTGTTATATTCTGATTTAATAAATGGTTGGTGCCATTCTTCATAGTACTCAGCAAAAGCCTATGTAGCAAAACTTAAAATTCAAAAACTCTTGGTTTTCTATAATTTTAATTGGACCAGATAAAATTTAAATAGCTAAGCTTATATGCAGTTCTTAATTAGGAAGCAAGGAGCTCCAAAGATGTACTAGTTAAGAGAACAATGTCTGAAGGCGGGGGTGGGGACTGGGGGAAGACAATGTCTGATTGGTGAAGTTCATTTAAATATAGCTCATGTTCTAAGGAAAGTGATTTTTCTCAACATACTCTAAAGCATATACTATGCAACAAACTATCCTTAGGAAGAAGATGGGCACAATAAATTACAAAAATATGGCATGTTTTCAAATACAATAGGTGTAAAGTGCAATAATAGCCTTATAAACTGTATCATGAAAATCAATAGTATTGTCAAAGTCAAAAAATAGAACAATTATTTTATGCTGGAGAACTGGGTAGAAAGGTAGATTGTGAGTGAAATTTAAGTTGACCTAGGTGTTCATGAAGGAAAGAGGTTGAGTAGAGGTCATAATGAAACATTAAGAGGCAAAGAACAGTACAGAACATGTCTGGCTACATTTAGACAACCATTTGGTTAGAAGTCTCACAGATGGCTGGCTGTTCTTGTTCCTCAAGAGGAGAAACTGAAAACTAAAAAATTAGCTTTTTTCCTCATTTGTGGCTTAAATAGTGACTCTCAAATATTCTGATCCTTTAGATACCTGCTTTAAACCAATTTAGGACTCCTAGATTCCATCTGACATATGAAGAGGGTGTGAATAGGATGCCCGGCACAAGTATGAGGCCAATTGCTAATGAAACTGGGCCCAGTGATATTTCTATGAATGCTGATGAAGTCTTGGATTTAATCAGCACAGTGACGGGAGATCCGGCCATAGTCTATTTTGTGATGGATTTTTAAAAAACGCTACCTGGCTGGTGTTGTGTTTGAAATACGGAATTACATAATAGGAAACACTTGCTGAGAGACTTCAAGAGTGACATCTACCTCCCAAGAAAAATGTGAGGACAGTTACGAATAAGTCAGTAGATGATTAAAGCTTGAGCAAAGGTAAAGGAACATGCTCAGATATCTACTTTCTGTCTGACAGCCTAATTCTACATAAAAAAGGACAATTAACAAGAAATCTCTTTGCAATTATGATGACTATTCATTGACCAGGAGATGTTACTGGAAAATTCTGGTGAGGATGAAGGGGCCTAAAATGGTTGGTGTGGAATCTATATTAGTTGATTGCTGGTTTTGTATTCTGGGGTTTTGTAAATGAATGTGTAATGGACACCTATATAGAAGAAAGCTAAAGTACTATTTTGAACAAGTATTAAAGGTTCAGTTTCAAATTATGTTGAGATTCTAGAGATACATTTATTTTATTTTGGAGGCTACTCATAAGTAGTTTAACAGAAGATCCTGGTCTTTGGACAAGACAAGGGCATATGAGAAATATTTTGGAGAAATTTAAATTATGGGAATTGAAAATAAAGATGCTAAATAGAAGATAAGAACCATAAGAATAGTTTTTAAAAGTCATTTAGAAGAGTGTAAAGAAATCTGGAAACCCGTAGATGGAGGTCTAATACACAGAATTTTGGCAAGCAATTTTATTTAATTGCCACCCCCCTTTTCTGATGAAGAGTCTTAAAATATGACACAGGCTGTCATACAAATCTCTCCTGTATCCCAAACTGACCAATAGTTGCAAACCCCCTTTTAGCCTGCTACTGAGATAACATCATCCCTGATTGAAAAGTTTTAAAATTTTGTTAGAATACATGAAAGAGAAGACTGAGTTTGTAATGAATGAACTCCAACAAGGACAAGGAAAGAAACCTCCAGATTCAGGCTAAGGGAACAGATACAAGGTCATAGAAACAAAGTATGCTTATGTAATATACATATAAGGACATTGGAGTAAGAGATCAAAGGTTGATAATGTACTTTGAAATAGCTAATTCCTCTGCTTTTTTGCTTTTTGACTACTTGAAACATCACTCTCACTCTCTCTTCTCTCTCTCTCTCTCTCTCTCTCTCTCTCTCTCTCTCTCTCTCTCTCTCTCACACACACACACACATGCAGTTTATTCTAAATCTTTCATCTAAAACGTGAAGTAAAAGAGAAATATAGAGTTATAATGGTTGTATCATCTGTACATTTTTAGTCATTGATAGTCAAACAACTGTACCTATGGCACTGGAGAGATGATTATATGACTCAGAGTACTTGAGGCTCAATCTTAAAGATCTGAGTTCATATCCTAGCACTCCCATCAGGTGTCCAAGAACTACCTTTATGTCATTTCTACCCCAGAAAAACTGACATTCTCTTCTTCACTTCTATGCACATATGCACACATAAACAAAAAAACAAAGATCTGACATACATATATAAATACATTCATATCCAACATTTTCCTTTACATATTGCATTACATTATGGCAAATAGATCATGTTAGCATGTGCATGTATTTGATAACTGTCTATTGCATCCTAAAATGTTGATATACCAGATCATCAGTTTGTATATGTATAATGAAAACACCAAATATTCAGCTGCTTAATTGGTTAGTGATGATTATACATCGAATATTCCTATGTAAATATTTTATGAGCACATCTGAAACTTATTTGTATATCCCTTTTACCCAAAAATATCATTTTCAAAATTTTAATAATTATTTATGAATTTTCTTCCAACTAGGAAGCATCAACATGTTTCTGCTACAAAATGCATCCAAATAAATGAAGCAAGTTGTATAACCACTTTAAGTACTAGAAACATTGAAGTGAAATTTGATGCCATGAACAAACATTTTACATGTTGAAAATGCCTTTCTTCAGTCTTCATCTGAAATATACTCCAAAGTCCACATCTTTATTGGTTCAATTGTGGAGTGTGGCAGCAATCACACTTCTGCCCAAGGAACAGGCAGACAAAAAGAATATTTAACCCTTTTCTTTAATAGGATTGTGGTTCTGGGCAGGAGTTTACTTGTTCCTGATATAACAGGATATTTAAATTTAATCTAATGCTAACAGAGTAATTTTCTTGTTAATATAAAATGTTTCATTGTTATTGTATATGTAGGCATATGAGTGTTTTACACCTCACATGCAGGTCAGAAGATAATTTTGGAAGCTAATTTTTTTTTATTATGTGTATTTCAAAGATTGAACTTGGGTCCCCAGGGTCAAAGGCAAGGAACTTTATCAGCTATGTCACCTGACTAGCCCATAATTTTAAATTATGCCCACTAGATAAACAATATCCTTAAGCCAGATTCTACCAACTAGAGGGTAATTTTGACTAAGTTCCCATCCTAAGTTTTGGGGTCCATCCTAGATCCTCTGGATGATCCAGCTTGCATATAGCAACTCTCTCTCACCTGGAAGCCCCTCAGCCAGCAGATAAATATATTCTGGGGAATTCTTAGGAATGCAAAAGACCAAAAGAAGTCTCCAGTGAAAACTCAAGTCTTTCACCTTTAATTCTTACTTTACATATATGCATGCAACAATAGTATGTGAACAAAAGAAGGCATGGATTTAAAAAGATAAAAAGATTAAAGAAGATAAAAGAAGATAAGGAAGACTGAAAGAAGATATAGCTACAGCGAAGAGTTTAGAGGGAGGAAAGAAAGGGAAAAGCTATAATCAAATTATAATTCCAAAAACAAAATAAAAATTAAGAGCAATAAAGAAATGATGTCAGCTGATAAAAAGAACCACAGCTTCCATTTAACAATATAATCCTGTTACTCTATATAAGTTTAATAATCTCTCTACAAGTTACCACAGAGTCATAGATGAGAGGCTGAGGGCCTCTAGAAAGGCAATTGCCTCCAATTTATACCCAAGTAAATGGCAGAAATCTTGAGTCTAAGTGCAGAACTTGAGTTCTTGCTGACATACTGGTTACTCCTCTGATTGCCCAGATTGATTTTTACAGTGAAATTCTCTCCAGAAATCCCCGAGTGTATCTCGAGCTTGTCTGTGTTTCATGTCTGGTCATCAGGAAATTAAAAGGCCTAAGTGGTTCAGGCCTTGTCACCATGGGGCATGTTTGACTGACAGATAACCTTTCAGGGTGATTCATTGCCTCCGAATGCAGGCTCTCATATTGTACAGTGTATCAGATAGAAAAAATAGGCTACAAATTGTGAGAAATCAACATTCAAAATGTGTGTCCCTGTGGAAAATAGGAAATAAGCAAGTCTCTAGGAACACAGAAGTGGAGGATGTGTGCCTGGGAATATGCCGTCAAGCCCTTTGACAAAACAATCAGGAGACATTTTAGAAGTTAAAAAAATTAATATTTCATTGGCAATTAAAAATCAGATATCTTGTAGCCTGCTAAATAAAGACAAGCAAAAAGTCTTCACATTGCACTGTAGACAACAAATGTTTAGATATCTCTGAGCATATGTCTAGCTGCTTTTTCATGTAATACCAACAAATGTGCTACTCTGTTAATTCAATCTTCGTGAGCAATTTTAAAGTCATCGATTTCTACTGCCTCTACTGTCAGCCTGGTTTCTAATTCAATATGATCAGAACATTCTTCTCCTCCTCACTAATACCCATGCCTCCTTCCTATGTTCCAAGAATATGGAAATGGGAGGAATCAGATTATCGCAGAAATGAATATAAAAAATAAGGCCTGAATTTATACATATATACATACACACATATACATTCCCTTTAAGTCTAACCACATTTATTTTGAAAGACAACCTTCTTATTTAAAATTTAATACACATCACAGTATTATGATTAAATTAAATTACTTTTCTGTTACTAGAATAAAATAACATTGCCAAAGCAACATACGAAGGAATGGATTTATTTTAGCTTATAGCAAATGTCATGTTTTCTTTCTCATTCAAATCCAATCCAGTGATGTACTTCCTTTCCACAAAGTGATGTTTAGTAGTGATCTTTAAGGAGCTAGGGTTAATCCTCGTCTGCATGATCTTCTGTTTGTTTTAGCTTTTTGTTGATTCTTTGTGAGTTTCTCACCATGTACCCTAATCCCACTGATCCCCTCACCACTTTCTACTTGCCTTCTTCCCTTATAACTTCAAAAGAGAAAGATTAAAAACAAAGCATAGAAACCATCTCATTGTGGAAGAGTTATTGTGTCACAGTGTGTCCCTCAGTATACTTTTTGTACACGCATCTTTACTTGCAGATGTCGATCACAGTGAGTCCTTGGTTTGGTTCAAGGCCTCTGCTTCTGCTATACTATAATAATGGATCCTCACTGGGATTCCTCTCATACAACCTGTTGCTGCCCTGTATCATGGAGATCTCTCAGCTTTGGGTCTGTAGTGCAGTTCCCTTCATCCTCTCCAGCAATTTATATATGAGGTAGATTTGGGGCCAACTTAAAGCCCTGGAGGTACATGATCTTGTAAGGTCTTGGACGTTGTTATAGGCACTTTATATCCAAATTCAGACCAGGAAAGACATAAAACATGGGGGACTGCACAGAAAAAGATTTGTGAATGCCTCCTAAAATAGGTATACATCATTTTTATTTATAATCACATTATCACAAGATCGAATCACTTGGCTTCACACAGAGTTTCATAAACATGGAGAAATACAATCAAATCAAAATTATACAAAGAAAGAGACTGTAAAATGAACATCAGTTTGTTAACAGTATCTATCACAAATAATAGAAAAATTTTCTCCAATATATGTCTCATTGTGTATGCTTTTTAATTTAACGTTGTGTAGGTAAATGACTATGTGTGTGACCATGTTCATACATGTCCCAATTCTTATGTGTGAAAAGGGGTAGATGCCAGAGGGCAGCCTCAGGTATCAGCATTAGAAATGTACTCATCTCCTTGGAGACAAGGTCTCTTGCTAGTCTAAAGCTCCTTCAATAGTTTAGACAGACTAATAAGCCAGGACGAGGGAATCCTTCTGGCTCTGTGTCCTTAGTACCTGATTACAAAAGCCAATACGTGTAGTTTGTTATGTGGATAATGATAATCAGTTTCATAAAGTGCATGCAAAAATGAGCACTTTACTGGACAGGTAACATCTTTACCCCTCCACTGTGAATGTTTTACTTTCAACCAGTGTTAACAAAGATAAAAGTGAATTGGGAAACATGAAATTATACTATATACAAATACCTCACTTTTCTTAATTAATTGTAAAATAAATGGTAGATTCTCTGAATATCCAAAGTACTTGCTTTACTAATTTTGTTTCTTATAACATAATGAAACATATTAAGTAAAATGAAATATACTTAGAAGGCATGTATTAATGTATATTTACAACAGTGCAGTTTACATATTAAGGTGCTATATGAAAATTACTTAAGGAGACATGGAAAACTTGAGTACTATGAATTTAGACTTACTACATCATTGAAACATGCTTGGTAAAAAAAAAATTTCCACAGCTATTTAATATCAGAAATTGACATAATGTATTTTGTTATATGTTTATAACCCAGCAGCCATTACCACCACTGAGACAACAAATTGATCACTATCAAAGCCTTGTTTTTATGCATTTATAATCTCCTTCCTTATTCTGCCTACTTATTTCATTCTTTGATTATGGTTAGCATTTTAATATTTTTATATAAGTAAAATTATATAATTTATATTCTTCTTTTTGCTTTGGCTCAATATAATTATTTTGTGATTAATAGATTAATACAAGTTGTATTGTATACCATTATGTATTTTTCACAGACCAATATTCCATTTGATGGGTGTATTATATTCTCTTCATTAATCTTTGATGTAGATCTGGCTTCTTTTCAGGGTTATACTATTTCAAATAAAGCAATCATGGACATTTATGTATAAAGCAAAAGTATATGTACTGACTTACTCCTTCTGTCTTGAGTACCTAGGAGAGGAAAGGACTGGATCTAAGAGAAACACTATCCATGATTGTATTCACTGCAATTGTAGTATTTTGTATTCCATCAGCAATAGAATTTCTAGTTTATCAATATCAACATCCATTTAGGATTCTTTATAAGAAAGCCAGGGTATTCTTTTAATAACAAAAAAAACCTTATTTCTCTCAATTTTATAGGCTATGAAGTTCAAGACTAAGGCATTGACCCAGTCCATATTCAATGAAATATTGCTGCTAGATACAGGCACAGTCTTTTTGTGTCCAACAAACTGGAATCTAGGAAACACCCCTCTGCAGTCTCTTCTACTTAGAACTAAATCTATTCATGAGAATGTCATCTTCCTTAAATAATTGCCTCTCAAAGACCCTTCTACAGAGATACTATAGCAGTAGGAATTAGGTTTGAACATACAAATCTGGCATCCTGGTCGCAAATATTGAGTCAGGAACAATCTGAATTTCAACATCACTTTTTTTTTTCTGTAGTTCATTTTTTATTAGATACTCTGTATTTACATTTGAAATGTTTTCCCCTTTAGCTACCCCGTTCCCATCCCCCACCTCCACTTGTCTTTATACAAGTACACTAGCTCCTAATCAGCCTCTTCACCCATTGCCTTGGCTTCCCCTACACTGGGAAAATGTGCCCTCCCTGAACAAAGGTCTCTTCTCATATTGATGGCAGACACTGGTTTCTTCAGCTACATATGCACCTGGAGCCATAGGTCTCTCAATGTGTGTTCAATAGTTGGTGTTTTAGTCCATAGGAGTTGTGGAGAATTTTGTTGGTTGATAATGTTCTTCCCATGAGGTTTCAACCACTTTCAGCTCCTTCAGTCCTTTAGCACCTTCATGAGGGTCACCATGTTCAGTCTGTTGGTTAGCTGAAGGCATGCTCTAACTCTATAACATGTATATCTGTATGACTCTGGCAGATCCACTGAGGAGGCATCTTTATCTGGTTCCAGCCAGTAAGTACTTCTTGGCATCAGCAATAGTGCTTAGGTTTAGTGGTTCTATATGGGATAGATTCCCAGGTGATACAGCCTCTGAATGATCTTTTCTTCAATTTCTGTTCCTTTATTTGACCTTGTATTTCATCCTGTGAGTGTTTTGTTCTCCCTTCTAAGAAGGACTGAGGTGTGCCCATTTGGCCTTTCTTTTGGGGGTCTTCATAAGGTCTGTGAATTGTTTCTTGGATATTCAGAGCTTTCTGTGGCTAGTATCTGCTTATAAGTGAGTGCATAACATGTATGTTCTTTTGTAACTGGGTTACCTCATTCAGAATAATAGTCTCCAGTTCCTTCCATTTGCCTAGGAATTTTGTGAAGTTATTGTTTTTAATAGCTGAGTAGTACTTCATTGTGTAAATGTCCCATAATTTCTGAGTCCATTCTTCTTTTGAAAGACATCTGGGTTCTCTCCAACTTCTGGCTCTTATAAATAAGACTGCTATAAACATGGTGGAGTATGTGCTTTTCTTATATTTTGGAGCAACTTTGGAGTATATGCCCAGGAGTAGAATAGCTGGGTCTTCAGGTAGTACTATGTCCAATTTTCTGAGGAACCACCATATTAATCTCCAGAGTGGTTGTTCTAGCTTACAATCCCATCAACAGTGGAGGAGTGTTCCTCTTTCTCCACATTCTTGCCAGCATCTGCTGTCATCTGAGTTTTTGATCTTAGCCATTCTGACTGGAGTGAGTTAGAATCTCAGGGTTGTTTTGATTTACATTTTCCTGATGGCTATGGATGTTGAACATTTCTTTAGGTGCTTCTCAGCCATTTGGTATTCCTCAGTTGAGAATTTGTCTAGCTCTGTACCCTATTTTTTAATCGGATTGTTTGATTATCTGGAGCCTAATTTCTTGGGTTCGTTGTATATGTTGAATATTAGCCCTCTATCAAATATAGGATTGGTAAAGATCCTTTCCTAATCTGTTGACTGCCTTTTTGTTTTCTTGAAAGTGTCTTTAGCCTTACAGAAACTTTGCAATTTTATAAGGCCACATTTGTCAATTCTTGATCTTAGAGCATAAGCCATTGGTGTTCTGTTGAGGAAAATTTCCCCTGTGCCTGTGTTCTAAGCTCTTCCCCACTTTCTCTTCTAATGTACCTGGTTTTATGTGGATGTCTTTGATCTACTTGCACTTGAGCCTTGTACAAGGAGATAAGAAAGGATCTACTTGCATTCTTCTGCATGCTGACTGCCATTTGAAACAACATCATTTGTTGAGCAGGCTATTCTTTATTCATTGAATGTTTTTAGCTCCTTTGTCAAGGATCAAGTGACCATAGGTGTGTGGGCTCATTTCTGTGTCTTGGATTCTGTTCCAATATTCTTTCTGCCTGTCTTTGTACCAATACCATGCCGTTTTTATCACAATTGCTTTGTAATATAGCTTGAGGTCAGGGATGGTGATTCCTTGAAAAGTTCTTTTATTGTTGAGAATAGATTTCGCTATCCTAGCCTTTTTGTTATTCCAGATGAATTTGCAGATTGCTCTTTCCAACTCTATGAAGAATTGTGTTGGAATTTTGATGGGGATTGCATTGAATCTGTAGACTGCTTTTGGCAAGTTGTCCATTTTTACGATGTTGATCTTTCCAGTCCATGAGCATGGGAGATTTTTACATCTTCTGAGATCTTCTTCAATTTCCTTCTTCAGAGATTTGAAGTTGTTGTCACACAGATCTTTCACTTGCTTAGCTATGGTCACACACAATGTATTTTATATTGTTTGTGGGTATTGTGAAGGGTGTTTTTCCCTAATTTCTTTTTCAGCATGTTTATCCTTTAAGTAGAGAAAGGCTACTTATTTCTTTGAGTTAATTTAATATCCAGCCACTTTGCTGAAGTTGTTTATTATCTGTAAATGTTCTCTAGTGGAAATTTTTGGGGTCACTTAAGTATACTATCATATCATATGCAAATAGTGATATTTTGACTTTTTCCTTTCCAATTTGTATTTCTTTGACCTCTTTGTGTTGTCTAATTGACTTGGCCAGGACTTCCAGTACTATATTGAATAGGTAGGGAGAGAGTGGGCAGCCTTGTCTAGTCCCTGATTTTAGTGGGATTTGTAATCACCTCTTGTAACCTTTATCATCCTTTTACGTTTTCAGGTCTATCTCATGGTGATTTTAATTTGCAGTTGCTTGATGAATAAGTGTGCTGATCATATATCTGTATTTGCATCTGAATCTCCTTAGGTGACATTTCTATTTATACTCTAGATCTGGTTTTTTCAGTTGTGTTTTATGCGGGGCTTATTGTGTCCTTTGGTTCCCAAGTCTCCTCTAGATTCATTCACCATTTTTCTCCAGCAATAGCACCTTTACATCAGAAAATAGATCCAGGCCCTACCACACTTTACCATCCCTGGAATCCTGCATTACATCTCATTTCTCTTTCTCCACATCTCTACATTGGAGCATCTCTGGCTACAAGCCTGGCTGGACCAATTAGTTGCACACCCAATCTCTATGGAAGATGTATTTTTAACAACCTGTCCCTGTTCAATGTATCTGCTTTAACAGTTCACTCTTTACCTCTATATTTTACTAACAAACGCCAAGCAATGTCTTCAACACTGTTCTAGTTAATGCCTTAACTAAATAACCTAGTCCATTATTTACAATGTATAACAAAAATATATAAATGAAAATATGTAGATCATATATATTGTAAATTTCTCCATTCCCTTTGCTAAATACATAAAAATATACATACATGGAAATATATAATTAGTGTTATTATTTACATGTTGCTCATTTGTTTTTAGATTCCATCTACATACTGTAATATCTTTGTTATATTAGAACATATTATTTCTCTCCACTCAACTTTCACCATATTAAAAATTAATATTAATAAACTACGATTTGGCTGCAAAATTTGAGCCAGATCCCCTGTAAAGCAATTATGTTAAGTTGATAGATTGAAAAAAAAGTAAATAATTGCTCTCTCTTATTATGTTCCAAGTCATTCCGATTTCTACGGTTATGGCCAACGCCTAGACAGAAACAATTTTTTTTTCTGGCCTTGTCATACAGGAAGCACCCCTTCTATGCGCAGTCTCTCCACTCTTGTTAAGATCTCAATTACCCACCACTTTAGCCAGTCAGTCAGCTGGCCATAACATTTACCTGTGGCAGTGTGGGAGAGCAATCATATTCTGGATTTCACGCTTGTCAGTTTCCATTCTGCAGCCTATTTCCTTCTCCATCCTCTGCCTGCCAGGTTCCACTCCACATGGCGTCCCCGAACTGACAGCGCCTGACACAGTGCCCAGAACTGTCCTGCTGCGAAGTACCGCTGCCACGTCGCGTGTCCCGGGTACTCAATCCAGTAATATGACATCCGGAGATGTCTCCATTCTCAAGCCGAAACTTATTTATTTTTAAAGTTCAAATTAAAATTGTTTTTGTTTCACGTCTCTATGATAAAGATGGAGAAGATGAAGCGATAGGAAATTAGTGTTGGAGTAGTCAGATCTTCAAAGATGTTAAGCCGTTGCTTTGGAAACCAAAATGGGAGAAAAACAGTTTAAGTCTGTCAAGAACATTAAAATTACTGATAGAAAGTTGATTCACCACATCCCCCATCACACAAACTCATGAGATTTTTGTTAGCAGATGATGTAATCTGACAAGCAAACCCTATATAACACACAGATTTCTTAAAACATCTTAAATCTGAATTCTCTGCTAAAATTTATTGGAGCAAGCTTTGGGTATAATTTAAGGTCAATTTATCTGTACTAATGAAAATAGAATAGCATGTAATTCTGTGGCACATATTTAAATTAAAGAAAAATCCATGAATGCTGTTGAGTTTTAGTGAATTTCTAGAATTTCTTTGGTAAGAAAGAAGATTTTCCTATAGTTTTGAAAGAAAGAGCGAGTCAATGTGAGGTTAAAGATTCAGTATTTTTCCCGAGTATTTGGGAAAACTTTCCTTTAGACAAGTTGACTTCTGAGGAGGAAGCTACATGAACGCCTCTCCCTTTGCCCCGCAGCAGCAGTTAAAAATCCATTCAGAGGTTTTAAGCAAAGTTCACTTGATTGTAGGTCAGTACCCGGTGGATAAATCACAGAATTGCTTCAAATAATATACATGGTTCGCTTTCTTGCTGCCGAGGAGAAGCTCTGAATCGAGAGAGCATGAAGAAAGAACCACTTCCTTATGCCTGAAGTTAATGCCCCTGTCACAGCTTCCAGACCCTACCAGGCGAGCACAGAGAAGTAACTTAAAATATACCAGTTTCCATCAATCTGCCACGAGCCTTAGAAAACAAATGAGCTTGCTTCTCATCTCGGCCCGTGGCAGGGCATTTTTTAAATTTTGAAGATGAGAGACAAGGAAGGGGAAAAAAAGAAATCCCCTTGGCAAAGAGCTCGAATGAAATATTCTCAGGGCCTTTCAAAGAACCGTTCTTTGTAATCACTGTGCTGTCTTACGGTGGCGGAGTGCAGTGTTTCAGGGACACAGTAAGGTATAAATGTTCCCCGACTGCATCAGGCCATTGAACCCCTGCTGCTGGAATAATCCTTCTGAAGCACCATTTTCATCAGGACATTTCTACTCAAGGACCCTTAGGGAAGAGTGCCCTGGTGGCTGCCACATTAATTTCAAACCCTTGAGCCTGCGGCCCCTAGTGGTCGTCCTCTGACTGATCTTTGCCTCTGTTGAGCCAGCAAACACGCCCTGTTCAGTCTCTTCAAAGAGATTGGCCTGCTTTCCTTGCGTGAATTTTTCTTCGTCTAGAAACCGGTTTTATCATGCTGCTTGCTAGGCTGTAGTCTCAAATAGTTTTCTTAGTCCCCAAACTTAGAACTGCTTAGCTCTGGTCCACCATCCTTTCTGTGCACGTTGATTCTCTGAGATGGGCTGTTACAATGGCTTCCCTCAAGAGCTGCAGTCCTACCTGATTAATGATGCCTTCAAGTTCTTTCTAATTCAAATTGCTTACCACATTTAAATGTGTGTCCACTTAAATGTATAAGTATTTCCAATCTATAAACATTTGGTTTCAATAACTGAAGTTGACACAAAACTGAAGCAGGGATTATGTTTCCTTCCCCGTGACATTATAATTTCCCATTTCTTTGTTCATTCGTTAAGTTTTTATGACTTCATCCCTGTATGTCACAAACATTGTCAAATTTTGATGCAAAAATGGACAGTACGTTTTTCCAATTTTGAGGAATATTTAAATTCTGCTTTATTTGAATGTAGACCAAACTACCGAAATTCTATGTAAGAGTTAGATAAGGCTTTCTAAATTGTAAAGCAGCCTAATTTTAAAATAGACATAGTTATGCTTGATATAAACCTGGAATTTTTCTGTGGAATACATGAAGACTGATAATCTCATTAATATATAGAAATAAAAACGGGAAATTGGATTATGAACGTGCTCTAATAAACCTTCACTCTTGATTTTATATTAGCACATACCGTTTTTTTTTCCTCCCATAGCAGGTTGGATGAATAGATGTTTATTTTCAGACTTTGAATGCCCTAACTAAATATCATATCAGTGTTTCAAATTAGAGAACTACTTTAGATTGACTTGATGGTTTCAGAATTCAAATACTTGCCTTAGCCTTACAGGACACACTATGGGACATCTAGTCCTTCTTTTCAGTCTTGTGGAAACACTGTAGACCAGTGCTTCTGAATCTTCCCAATGCTGCAGCTCTTTAGACTTTAATACTGTGATGACCCCCAACCATACAATTATTTTTGTTTCTACTGTACTGCTGTAATTTTGCTGCTGTTCTGAATCACAATACAAATAACGATTTGCAGGCACTCTGATACCATAATCCCCAGAAAAGGGTCATTTGACACCAAGGGGTCAGGTTGAGAATCTCTCCTCTAGACTATGATCAGCCACATAAAACTTTCTTGTTCCAAGGTTACATATTTCAGGTTCTCCCTTACCTCACGGAAATCATCTTTTTATCCATACTTACCAAGTTTGAATATGAGAAATTGATATGCTTTCATACTTTTTTTTCTCTTGCATGTGTTCTGAAGCATTTATAGTCTGACAAGAAGGTAGTCTTTTCCTTTGCTGCTTATCCCCAAAAAATAAAAATAGGAGAAACTGTTAGCTCTATTTGAGAGATGATGACATTAGATGAGTCACATTAACTTAGAGCAAAGTCGCTAGATATTAAGCTTTTCCTCTTGCAGTCATGGGCTTCAGTTAGCAGTTCTCCTAGATGCTGGGCCTGTCTGTGCAAGCGGAAGTCTCACCACTCCTGCGATTTCTGTAAGTTATTCATTACCTCTATCCAGGTTGATGCCAACTAGGAGCCAACACTAATTTATGTCTGATTAGTAGGGATCTTCATTTCAGTCTCTGTTGTGCTGGATGCTAAACTGGGCTAGTAGCACCATATACTAGGTAGATGTGGTAATTTATAATCTGCTAATGGAGCTGTTATCGTCATCATCATGAGATAAAATATTTAGGACAAGAAACAAGTCTTACAGTTAGAAATTATAGTTTTGGCATACAGTTCATCTAGAAGGATAGCCCTGTTTTTGCTAACATAAAAAGTAAGAATTTTGAGGTTGAGGTGGTAGGTGGCTTTGCTTCAGTATAAGCAAGAATGTAAAGCAGCATTGAACATTGAACAAAACAGGGAAGATTGCTGAGGGACATTTGTCCAGCTCACAGGGACTAGCACTGGAGACATCTGGATAAGGTACTGCCTCGTGATGAAGGAACCATTAAAGCACCCGTGACTTCAGTTGACAGGCAGAAAGGAGTGAAAGACTAACACCAGTAGCCAAGAATAGGCCATGGTTAGAGAATTCAAAGACTGCAAATTTGCTACCCAATCATAATACTGTGGTAATTTCATTACTAATGGGAGGGAGAGGGAATTTTGGGTTTGTCTGGACGACAATGTTCTCATATGTAAGTAGCCATTGTGGCTAGCCAAATCAGGACATGTGTGAAACATGTAGGTGAAAAATATGTGGCCAAAGTATTTGACACAAGGTTTCCACTAGAAATGGCAGTAAGGAGCCAGTAGCCAGGCATACACTAGCTTTTCCGAAGACCCCCTAATACCTATACAGCAGAAGACTGCTTGGACTGGCCTCAGTGAGAGAAGATGTACCGAACCCTCAAGAGATTTATGGCACCAGAAAGTGGGGATGGCTGGCCTGGTGGGATGAGATGGGAATGTGGACATCCTCTTGGAGAAAATAGAGGAGGAATGGCATGAGGAACTGTCCTGTCAAGGAGTGGACCAGAAAGGAGATAATGACTGAACTGTAAGAAGATATTAAAATAGTTCAATAAGAAAACAAACAAGTTGCAGTAAGTTATTACTGTGCACGGAGCCCAATCTACAAGCTATAAATTTGTGGCTTCTGATAGAATGGCTTTGTATGTATACTATGGTGTGCATATGGGAGGAAATATACATCAAAATTGTGTCTGGCACCTTATAAAAAGAAGCATATACATATTGCCATGAAATTCTCACCATGAAGTTATAATGTGGATATATTTAAAGAGAAACACGGGCAGCTCAAATGTAATCATTACTTCAAGAACATAGCAGCAGTCGCTACAGTGACTTGGAATGCCTATTAACCTATGCTTTGACACACAGGTGGCTCAACACAACAGTAGGTTTAAAAGGAACTCAATTGGTTTTCTTGTGAGTCCCCACAGTTACATACGAGACACCAGATTTATTCAGCGAAAGATTATTATGCATGTATTTCAACCCTTTCCTGAGAACTAGTTAAATATTCATAAACTCCTCACATATTGCAAGGATATAAAATAATTGAGGATGAGAGAGTTATTTTTGGAAGATGGATTTTTTTTCTTGTGAGCTATGCTGGGGATCCCATACCCCAAAGAGAAAGGGCTTGGACACTTTCCTATCAAGAAAGGACTGCAAACAAGGACAGCGCTCACTGTCACAGCGGTGGAAATCCTCAGACTCTTGAGTCTTACTAAAAAACATTCAAAGCATAGGGATGCCTTAGGTAATGGAAGAATATTAAAAGTTATTAGTAAATCTTTAATTTGGTGAAAGCATTGCATAGAAAAAGTTGCCACCTTATCAATAAGCAAATTGATGAGGTGATATTTGAAACAGTATTAACGTGAAAAAAAAAAACCCTAAACTATCACTAGATATCTCTTGAATGAAACAGCATTAAAAGAGAAAGAAGGAAAAGCATTCAGTTTTTGTCAAAATGAGGGCATTTGAAAATGCACAACGGAAAGCCATTCCTTAAAGGATGTACAAAAGTTCTCTCTAAAACACAGAGCCAGCTTATAGCATTGGAAGTCAGGATGCACTTCATTTGATTCTATGATGCCCTCCAACCTGGAAAAGTAGAGAATCCCATCATGAAGATGATGCTAATGCACATTACCAAAACAAATATCATCTAGACATCTGCTGCCCAGCTCCCACACCTAAGGTTCAGGGATCATGGTGGACGAGTGGGCAGGAAGATTATAAAAGGCAGAGAAATAAGAAGTGTGAGATACTAGAAATGTCAGAGAAGCTACACTTATGAAGTATCTCTAACATTAGGGCATAAACATGACTGGAGCAAGAATAAGCACCGTAGACATGATGCTATACGGAAAAGGGGGTGTCCATAACCTCAGCCCCTAATGGAGAAAACTGTCTTCTCCAAGAAAAAAGAAACTAATTTGTTTGATTATTTAATACCAAGTAGTCATCACTGAAAACACACACACACACACACACACACACAAACACACACATACACACATAACATTATATAGACTATTCAGGTTATAATATATAAGTATCTAGAGAGCTAAATGGCATACTTATAATGTCAAAACACATATATGTATATTAATTTCTAGGTTGGTAATCATAATTAATTCTTTGGGTAGCTAGAATGAGAAAATTTCATGTGTTACTTGTCTTTGTCTGAAAGTAAAAATCTTTAAACTACTCTGCACAGGTGTCCCCTAGGCCAGGTATTAGCAAACATTTTTCTGTAAAGAACTAAAAGCAAATCTGCTATACTTTGCAGGCCAGTTGACCTCTGTCATAAGTGCTCAGTTCAGCTCTAAGAATGAAAGTGAACAACAGAGTTTGACAGCCTTAATAGATAACATACAAAGAAATGAATGCAGCTTTGGTAATAAACCTTCATTAATAAAATCAAAGAACAGTTCTTACTTTAGCCAATGGATATTTCTCTTTTTGCCAAACATGGTACAAACAACTGAAACTCCCCCATTTTATTTAATACCTGATTGTGCTAATGTCTTAGAAACAATGAACAGTCTGGTTGGTAAGGCACAGAATGGCCAGGGCTACATAGTTCAGCATCAACCCAAGGCTTAAACGACCTTGGCTAACCCATTTCTGCTTTGCCCGATTATTTCAAGTGAAGGATTTTAAACTCTCTCTAATTGTTCCTTTGATTTTGTTATTTCTCTGCTTTTCATCAACTTTGAGGCTGCATATGGCTTTGTTTATTTGGCTTTATTCTACTAATTAACTTGATATTTTTCCTCTCTTTTACCAAGAGAGATTTCCATTTGACTCAATACTGTCAGATTAATGTTCTTATAAATCCATACCACACTAGCAGAACAGTTTGTACTCAAATAAATGCATTCCCTTTTCTTTCTGCTCTAGGAAATAGTTTAATAGCTGGAGACAATTGCTATGCCCGGTCTTTTCATGCCTGAAGACCGGGAAGTTCCTTTCAAGCTCTTTGTCCTCTAGCCTCCTCTTTCTAAAATCCAGGAAATAGGTAATAGTGGTGATCTGGCCTTTAAGACTAGAAATAAATTCATTCTTGTCACTCTATGCCATTGCCTCTTTTGCATTTATCAGTCGATTATCTGTGAAGTATAAGAATCTAAAGAGGCATTTGATTGATTTTTAAATTGTAACAGAAGCTACTGCACTAATAGCTCAGTGTCTACAGATTCTACATGTAAAAACTGGCAAATATCAAACTGAACATATTTTTCTTAATACAATTTTATTTCACATGTATATACAATGAAATATAATCATATCTATACCTGATTTCCCACACTAATTCCTCTAATATCTCTTCCTTCTGTGCAGCATGTTCATGAATTTGGCAAGGTACGTTTTATTAGCAGTTAATAGAAGAAACAACTCCCCAAACCCAAAGCTCTTGCTTTACTGTAAGCAAAAGAAATCCAAATCAATCCCATAACTACTATATTTACCCCAGACTTACTGAAAGTGTCTCTTCCATATATATATATATATATATATATATATATATATATATGTGTGTGTGTGTGTGTGTGTGTGTGTGTGTGTGTGTGTGTGTGTGTATGTGTGCATGCATGTGTGTAGGTATGTTTGTGTACAATATATATTATATACAAACACACACACACACATATATATACATATATATATATATATATATATATATATATATCTTCCTTGAAAACAAAGATGACTATATATAAAATATTATGAAATATTAGTAACATAAATTTCACTTCTGGGTCTAGTGTTTAGAGAAATGTTACTAGGTACTATATATATATGTTAGAAATATTACTCCAGTCATGAAGAGCTCTACCACATTTACATATTGTAAAGGAGTGAGAATAAGTGACCTAATGCCACATATGTTAACATTGATTAAATATAATGAATAAAAACATTATTGCAGCATCACTAGTATGAGAAGAACATATTCAATAACTAGAGCTGGTGAAAATAGTTTGGAATCTTCTACTGGATGGAAGATGATAAATAAGATTGAATCACATAATTGGCTTTAGTTCTATAATAAAGCTGGCTGTGTGCTTACCACATGATACATAATTTTTCCTTGGTCTGAAACCTTCACGAGACTTGAGGCCCCAGTGATTGAAGAGGCCTATGGGTGGGTTGTGAACATTCTCTTGGAGACAGAGAGAATGAGGAATGGGATGAGGAATTGAGGGAGGGTGGACCAGGAGGGGAGTAATGACAGGACTATAAAAAATTAAATGTAATAAAAATGTTCAGAGCAAAATATGTAAAAGAATGATAACACATGTATTAAAATATTTTCATCTTTTTCGTTATTATAATATAGCCCACCATCTTGGTTCATCTCTACAATAAGTCTATATGAATTCTCATTGGAACTCTCAATGAATTACAGGTCTATATTGTCCATTTTTCTGAATCTTCATTTCCCTATTCTCACATTGTTCCAGAATCATAATGTATTTGGGGCATGTGATATGACAGAGAAAATACCATTTTCGTTATGCAGCAAAATCCGAAAAGCACTATGAAGTCTTCTAACTATAACTATATGTATTGTTAGACTCAAAAATTTAGCTGACTTTGTCTCTTTAAAAAAGATTCCAAAAGCTGGTCTATGAAATTTTAGTAAAAACTGACTAATTCTTTGCTGCCATTGAGTTATAAAATCTCTAGAAAACATATGATCCACCATCTAGGAGAACTTTGTAAGGATACTCATGATATAACATAAATGAAGTGTTTGGTTTGTGTAGAGATTTTGAAGAAGCAATACAATGCCCTTAAAATTATTTGTATATAATTTTATATTTGTATATGAGTAATCACAAATCATAAAGGCAAAATAAGGCTTGTAGCTCAATGGGAACTTGTCAGGTATTTAAAACTGGCCATGGGCAAAGTTAATGTTTCAGAAGGAAAATAATGTAGAAAGAACATCCCATAAACAACTAGCTGTCTTTGACAGAGCAGGGATCAACAAGGAAGTTTTAAGACCACTGTAGACAAAGTGCAAGTCATACAGATGCTGATAAACCTGTTCATTTGAAACACAGTGTCAAAAGGAATTGTAAGACCCATACAGAGTAAAATGGCAATGCTGGCCCAACATAGCTTTATAGAATCCATTACGAGAGATGTCACTGCAGCAGGACTTGGCACCTCTCAAGTGTGCAGTGTGTATGTACAGTGCAGATTGTCGTGAGGCTGTCAAGCAGTGGCAGTATTTGGGGAAATGATGAATCATTCTGCTTGAGAAGCAGAAGCAATGAGGATGGACATGTGTGGCAGGAAAGAGCATCGCTAGGCATGGCTGGAAGGCAACCGGAAAGATCAAAACATCCAACTTGTCTCTAGCAATAGGGGTTGAAGAAGATCCAATTAAGGACAAACAGGGACAGAGATGAGAAACATTGGGTGACACAACTTGTGTATCTGGGACTGGAAGTAGTCATTCTGTGCAGAATGTAGCAACTAGGTATTCTTGATGCACTCTAACTTGTGAACAGACATCACTTGCTGAACACTTTTACCAATGTAGATCCAGTTTATTTTACTGATAAACAATAAAACACATTACTATAGAGTCACAATATCCTGTCCTGTTTCTATAAATGGCGACCCAACATAAAACGTAAAACAAGGTACATATCTTTAACTCCACAAACATTTATTTCCAAATGGAGCAAAGAAACCAATTTCTTTCCTCAGAATTTTGAAATGTTAGTACATAATTTTTGCCAAGTCCCCAGACCATCTTCTTTTGAGCAACAACTAGTGATTTTTCAGTTTGTCTTCATCTCAGACTGTAACCCCATTCTACCCAAGAATCCTCAAATTCACTCTTGATATTTAGTATAAGAATGGAGTCCTATGCTAGGACATTCATCTTTCGCATACTCATGTGATCTCTGCTTCTGTCCCTGTTATTTCACATGATAGGATAAAACCCTATGGGATATATCCCTTAGGTCTATATGGCATGTTTTCTCTGGTTGTAAAATTCATTTTAACTGGTACATAAAAATAAAAGTTATCCATGTTAATGCAGCTACTGCAATGTTGTGATACATGGATATTGCTCAACATGCAAATCAGGCTACACCTCCCTGTCTCCTCACATATTTAGCACAAGTCCAGACTTTCATAATCCTTTCTTATGGTGTTTCTAAGTGTGCTATCTCTGCTGCCACTACTGTGCAGCAGCACACCAGAGGTATTCTTAAATATGAGTCACTACTTGTAATCAGTCTTTCTCCACACTCCCCACCCTGAGACCTGCCTCACTAGAGTGAGAGAGCCACCATTCCACTTTCAGCCTTGGAGACAGCAATTCTGGAAAGATTTCATGTATGTCAGATCCTCGGCTTATTTTGCTTCTTCTAACATGATATCTTCTTCAATTGGTGATGCCGCAAGTAAGAGATTTTCACCCAGTTTATGGTGTTTCTTTGTGCACATGCATCCCGTTTTCCTTATCTATGACAGTTCCTTCTAAGTTCTGGGCAATTATGCTGCAACCAATACGAATGTGAACACGTCTTTTGAATGTTGTTATTGAACATCTTAAAAATTAAATTGGTTTTTATGTGTATGAAACATGTGTCTGTCCATGTGTGTGTGGGGGGGGTGTCTGTGTGTACGTGCACATGTGCATGTAACAGTTCACATGTGGATATTTAAGGAACAACTTACAGAAGTTGGTTTTGTTTTCCATCTGTCCTATGTGCATTCTAGGGAGCAGATTCAGGTCATTGGGCTAACTAAGCAAGGTAAAGTTTTCTCTTTCTGGCTGAGTCACCTCATCAGCCATCAATTCATTTCTTTTAGATCTGTAACCCATAGACATGTCACTTGATTACATGGCATTTATTTCTGTATTAAGAGTTGAAGGTGCTCCATAGTGTTTTCTGTCATTAGTAAGAAGACTCTTCACTAACGACAGTGTGCAGAGGTTCCTTTCTCTGAGTTCTTCCTAATACTCCTGTTTGGAACATATGCCTGAGGAGTTAGCTATACTGGGTAACTCCTGGGCATATACCCAAAAGAAGCTCCAATATCTACTAAGAACACATGCTCCACAATGTTCATAGCAGCCTTATTTATAATAGTCACAATCTGTAAAGAACCCAGATGTCCTTCAACAGAGGAATGGACTCAGAATTTGTGGTACATATATACGATGGAGTACTGCTCAGCTATTAAAAACAATAACTTCATGAAATTCCTAGGCAAATGGATGGAAATAGAGACTATCATCCTAAGTGAGATAACCCACAAAAAAAAAAAGAAAGAAAAAAAAACCCACACACACCCACACACACACACATACACACACACACACACACACACACACACACACACACACACACACATGCTATGCACTTACTGATAAGCAGAAACTAGCCCAAAAGTTGAGAATACCCAAGAAACAACTCTCAGAACTTATGAAGCTCAAAGAGAAGGAAGGCCAGAAGGTGGATGCCTCAGTCCTTAGAAGGGAGGACAAAATGCTCATAGGAGGAAATAAAGAAACAAATAGAGGATCAGGGATTGGAGAAAAGATCATCCAGAGACAGCCTCACCTGGGATCCACCCCATATGAAGCCACTAAACCCAGGCACTAGTGTTGATGCCAAGTAGTGCTTACTGGCAGGAATCTGATATGGATGCCTCCTCAGAGGCTCTGTCAGAGTGATACTGATACAGAGGAGGAAGTTTGCAGCTAACCATCAGACTGAACATGAGGACTCCAATGAAGGAACTAGAGAAAGGACTGAGGAGCTGAAAGGGAAGAACAAAATGATCAACTAACCATACCCACCACAGCTCCCAGGGACTAAAACACCAACCAATGAGTTCACATGGCCCCAGGTGCATATGCAGCAGAGGATAGCATTGTCTGGCATCAATGGAAGGAGAGGCTTTTGATCGAGTGAAGGTTCCTTTACCCAGTGTAGGGGAACATCAAGGTGCTGAGGTGGGAGAGCATTGTTGGGAGAGAGAGCACCTTTATGGAGGCAATGGGAGAGGGAGGGGGAGGGGATGTGGGGAAGGGGTTAACATTTGAAATGTAAATACAGAGAATATCAATTAAAATAAAAATCAACAAAAGGAAATCAAACACAACCAGGAAAAATATCCACTGTAACTGGAACAAGATAGGTGTGTATTTCAGTGTTCAAGCATCAGTGCATCATACACAAGACCTGGGATGACAGAAAATCAAAATTAAAATAAAATCCCAAAGGAAATACACAGATGTGCAATTAGAGGCAGACATGATTTGAAGGTGACCGCATAAAACAGCACAGCCTTAAAATCGTTGGCCTGTCCATTGTTGAAATCGTATTTAGAATTATGCTTTCATCATATTGTTCCGATTATGTTTTTAATCCTGCATTGTTATTGTGGGCTTTTTAACTTGTTTTTCTCCATCACCTTTACTGTGTTACACTAGACACTTCACACTGAGTTACTGTTGCTTTGCAATTCTGTTCTTTCTTTTTGTAAGAAGAAATATAACTGCAAGCAAATCTTGTTTCCCAGAGCACTGCCTAAGTCATAAAAAGTTGATTTGCATAAAGTAAATGAAATTCTTGGTTCTGGGACCATTCGTTTGTGGCTGCTTGGGAGCATGGAACGCCACGCTTACCAGGCTGATTATTGCTCCACTGGAATTGTTCCTGGATGCTCTTAGTTACTATCCCTGCCCCGACCCCACCCTAGCCCCCAGCCCCCCCCCCCCAGTTATTTTCTTGTCTTCTGTCCTCTTTCAAGTCAATCATACTTCAAAACCTCTGCTGCAGGGATCACCTGGTAAGTTTTTCTGTAAGTTGTTCTTTGGTTAGTAATGGTTTCTTCATTGGCTTCAGAATGGAGTTGAGATATCTTCTCTGACAGTCACAGTTTTTTATTCAATTGGTCATCCCTCTACCTTTAAACAATTTTCCTCCAATAATCTCTCTTGAAGTTTCCCACATGTTAACTGTGAGAATTCGAAACTACCTAAAACAGTATTCTCTTTCCCATTAAAAAGTTAAACCAAATATATAATATCCTTGTTTCAAAGGCTATGCTTTCTGAAGATATGTAATATATAATATATAATGTATTATATAAGTGTATGTATACATATATAAAAACTATTATGGGAACTATAAGTATAATTTATTAATTGAATGACATATCTGTTAATACACCACAATGTTTTTAACATTGTTGTTGTAATTCCCAGATTCTATATAAACGATACTTTGTATATTCTCTCTATGTAACTTTGTAAAACTGAAGATTTTTCCTTACCACAAAAGGTCATAGTTATTCACCTTTTCATCTGTAGTAGCTTTAGCTTTAGTTTTCCATTTCATTTTATAGTCTTTGTCTCTCTCTCTCGCTCTCTCTCCATATATATATATATATATATATATATATATATATATATATATATGTGTGTGTGTGTGTGTGTGTGTGTGTGTGTGTGTGTGTGTGTGTGTATATATGTATACACAGATATATATATAATATCATATATATTATTTTATTTTGATACATTTTATGTTATATTATTATACATTTGTAAAAAATATATATATCCATATACTATATATAATTAATTATATATTATATATATATAATACCACTAAATTTTCAGAGAAATAATATGATGAGCACTTATCTATATTACTTTCTCTATATTAAACATATGAGATATTGACACAGAGTTAGTTTCGCCACATAAAGTTATGTCACTATGACCACACACATTTCCATTCTAATTTCTGAGAATTAAATCAACTGAGGAATGAAAACCAGAGTCCACCACCTGCTGTATAAAGTAAACGTATTGGAACAGGGCCACCCTCACTAGTTTATGTATTGTCTGTAATTGTCTTCTTCTAAAATGCCAACCTGAGTGAATGCCCCAGAGAGAATATGGCTCATAGAACTTAAGATATTTACTTGAAGACTTTTAATCTTGAACTTGCCCATATGTGCTTTGACACGCAAAATAAAATGTTACTGCTTTGCCACAGCCTTAAGGCCCAGGTGCCACTGTCCACTGATGATATTCTACTTAACTTCCCACTTTATTTAATTGTCAGTGGAGTCCTGAGTCTGACAGACAGACAGCTGGCTATTATCGGCAAATCATTCTTTCCCTTCAGAGGCATTTTGCTTTTAGGTACCACCCTCTTGAAAGTGTGAAAATGTTAAAAGGCTCTCTCAGAAGGTGTAGAACTTGAGCTCAATCCAGAAGTACTTTCTCCCATGATTTCTTTGATTATGCAAGGCTTAATTAGCAAGCTAAATCATAATGTGAAGAATGTGTTTGCTTTGCAAAATCAAATCAATTGCACAATTTATGTTCACTGCAGCTGGCGCTTCCCATTTTTACAGAAGCAGAGCCATTCCAGCTGCAGATACGAGCAACTCTGCTTCACTGATCTCTGAGATGTTTCAAGCCCCTCAGTCCAGATGCCAACTATTGTAGCTCAGAAGGAGCTTTATTTTTAGAAAGTTTAAAAGTAAAACTATATTGTAGGCATTCAGTACGTCTGATGAAATCGAGTAATATGCATTAATATGCATCTACTTATCCATTTCAAGGTATATTCTGTTAACTTAAAGTTTTAATTAGATTCAAATTTTTTACACCCCCACCCTAATAGACTAAATTGGTAGCTTATGGCAAATCTAAACATACTGTTGAATACTGTATTTATTACTTTATACAACAACAGTAAACAACTTCAAAAATATTTCCTTAGAAAACACTTAGTCTCTTGTTACTAGTGAACAAATGAGCTAATTTTATAGTTCCAGTAAATTTGATTTACTTTATTATATTTCGGCATTTATAATTATGTTTAGAGAAATGGTTGCTTCTTCTACGTCCTTTAATGGAGTGATGGGATAAATAAAAACTTGACTGTGTTGTTTCCTCCTTTAAAAATCTTTCAGTCAAGTTTTGATGTCATATTAAGTAGCATATACTATCTTCTGCTGTCTGTACACATAAAACCTAATTTTAAGGTCATGGGTGAACAAAATTACTGTTCAGGCAAGGGTTAGAGATTTCAGTAAAGTATATAGTTATTATAAATATGCATAAAGCTAGAGGAACATAAAGCATGCACACAGGTGCACACAGCTCTTCCTAAGATAAATGCCTCACTTCTGTAGAGGCACAGGTAATTGAAAATTAATCTCTTATGGATAAGAAGCTTTTCTTTGTAAAATTTCAATTAATACATGATGATACTCATTCTTTGACTGTTTCTTCAGGGTTTATTTTATTTTCTGTATGTATTTTCCTTTGTGTATGTATGCACTCCATAAATATGTTTCATACTTATAGAGGCTAAGAGTTCATTGGGGCCACTGGGAGGGTGGAAATTGCTATGTGAATGTTGGGTTCTGAGCCTAGGTCCTCTACAAGAGCATCATGTGCTCTTAACTACTGAGCCAGCTCTGAGGCAGCTCTCCAGATCACATTCTTGGCTTTCTTGCATTCATCATATGTCAAATTTGTCCTGCTGCTTAATGAAATATTATATCTATTGTTGACTATTTTTTATTTAAAGGTTATAGAAAAGTGAATAGCTATTCTATCAAATAACAAATATATAAGATACATCATCTTGCACAACATTCCTAGGAGAAAATATACATATACACTTTTACATACACACACACACTCTCACATACACACACAAACACACACACACAAATACTTCTGTCCAATCATAAGTCAGAAATTATTTTTAAATATATTTTAATGTTTTATACATTTTTAAGGAGTGAAATAACTAATTCTCAAATTCTACTAAATAATAAAGGAACCAGGCATAAATGTAATATTCAAATCTTTATTTTGGTAAGAGTTTGAGATACTGTTTTGCTTATACTTTAAATTTTCAAAAGCCAATAAGATATAAACCTATGTTGCATTTAAGTGAGAAAACAAGAGTGAAATAATAATTTATCATCAAAGGGAATCACTTAAAGGATAAGAAAGGAATTTCTTTTTTAAAATTTTATTGGTTATTCTCTGTGTTATCCTCTTCCCTGCTCATCTACAGTCCCTCTCCCCCTGCACTTGTTTCCATGAAGGTGCACTAACTCCCAATCAGTCTTTCCACCTCAGTGCCTTGGCATTCCCCTACATTGGGAAAATGCACCTTCATTGAACCAAAGGCCTCTTATCCCACTGATAACAGACACTGCTATCCTCTGCTTCATATGCATCTTGGGCCATGGGTCTCTCCATGTGTGTTCAATGGTTGGTGTTTTTAGTCCATGGAAGTTGTGGAGGGTTTAGTTGGTTGATAATATTGTTCTTCTCACATGAGGCTGCAAACCCTTCCAGCTCCTTCAGTCCAAGAAAGGAATTTCTTACAATTTTATCTGCATGGCAGATCATGCTGGGTAAAATATTCTTCTATGAGTATTCTGTGTACTGCAGATTGCCCACATTTGTTCAAAGCTTGATGGAATGTAGGACTAGTTACCTTGAGAAATAGAGGACTGCTTCACCAAGAGCAGAACTTAAAAAGCCATGTTTACTTCCTTGTTCTTGTGCTTTCTGACTTTAATGAATGTGCTTTTACTCCTGAGTTTATAAGGTGTTGGCTTTCCTCTGTCCATCTTTTTCATTATGAGCTTTCAAATAATGTAAGATGCAAAGATTCATCAACACTGGAGAAAAAGGTCCAGGGAAGCTGTTGCTTATTAAACTTGCTGTTATAATAATAATAATAATAATAATAATAATAATAATAATAATAATAATTGTTGTTATTATTATTATTATTATTATTATTATTTAGAATTGAAGTGGCCTGTTAACATTTCTAGCAACATTCAAGGAATGCTCACTACATATGCACAAAATTATAGACATTCATTTACATAAGTCTTCTGACTAAGCACTGAGTCCATATATCAAATGGCTAAATCACTGTGAAACCTACAGAAACCTGGAATTAGTAAAAACATCCCACAGACTTTATTATAATGAATGTTGACAAGACATTTCCTAATTCTTTCTTCTAGAAAACCCTGGCGTCAGTTAATTGAACAAGTATCAGTTCATCTAGAACTTAAATTTTGGCTCAACCTTTATAGATATTTATTATCACTGAAGAATTTGGGCTTTATTTAAGCTTCAAAACAAAGTAAAGCTAAATGAAGAATTTGGGGTATGTATGTGATAGGACGTGTGTGATAGCTATTCTTGACCTTATTTGGAATGAACGACAATCCAGAAATGGAGAGCACACTGGAAACCTGGATCTTGAGCCAGGAAGACACAAGCTGTTCAGCCAAATCTTGAGGTGGGGGGTGACTCAGGCTTTTAATCTAGATCTGGAGGCACACCTTTAGACTGAAGTCCTGTAGAAGACATTGTAAGTAGGAAAGGAAGGAAGGGTTTGTTATTTTGCCTGCTTGCACTCACTTTGCCAGTACATCCAGAGAAGCCTAGTTCTTAAGGATTACAGCTGGAACACGCAGCCTCCCATGTCTGAGCAACTATGAGATTCTTGGACTCTCCACTCACAGCTGGACATTACTGCAGTAGTTGTGCTGTGGCCTGTAAGTCATTCCAACAAATTCCCATTATATGTATGGATTCATTTAATAAGTTCTGTGACCCTAGAAAATCCTGACTAATAATATGATATGGCAGTGCATGCTGGTGGGAGGGGGACAGGGGTTAAGTTTAATTTTCCTTTGGAAAATCTATTTTCATCCAATTTATTTTGAGCAAGTTACTTTTGCAGATGAAACATCTGCCTCTCCACCTGTGATGAGAATAATAAAATCACCCATCTCAGAGGTTGATGGTGATGAAATTAGATAGGATTTGTAAAGCGCCTCTCTCACAAGCTGGTTTACAGTAAGACGTTCACAATGTTAGCCATGAATCAGTAGCAGAGGGGCATTTCAGGAAGTACTAAAAGGGACGAGGAATAAAGACAGGATGATTAAAGCATCAGTAGTAACAAGGCCTGGGGAATAAAGATTTAATAAAATCGATGGGACAGAGAAACGACTGTCAGTAAAGTACTTGTTGGACTGAGTTTGGAACTTCAGTATCTACATCGGGGGTTGGTTTTCCAATGAGACTACTAACCACTGTAGCTGGGTTGTCTCTGACTCTTTTGTCTGCTTTTAAGACCCTTCTCTCATTCTGGGTTGCCTTGCTCAGCCATGACATGAGGGTGTGTGCCTAGTCTTACTGTAACATTGTGCTTTGTTAGATTGATATTTGTAGGAGGCCTTCCCTTTGCTAAGAGGAAGAAAGGATCTAGGGAATAGGGGAGGTAGAGATGTGGACTTGGAGGAGTAGAAGGAGAGGAAACATTGGTCAAGATGTAACATATGAGAGAATAATAAAAAACAAACCAAACAACAAAAAGTAAGAATGAAACAGCAACAGCAAACCAAAAAAAATACATAAAAAACCCTAAAAAACAAAATGCACCAATCAACCAAAGAAAAGGCTGCTGGCTAAAGCCGTCTGTGTTTAAATCTCAGGGCAGAAAAATTTGGAAAAAAAGATTTTTTTTGTCACTTTCTGGCCATCTAGTCTAATGGAACTGGAAACCTTAAATTTAAGGATAAACTAACTCTTTCAGTAAATAAGGTGGTGAACTTTTAAGGAAGGTCCCTGACATAGACCCCTGGACCCTAGAGATGCATGTACATGTGTGTGTTAGCCCCCATAGACGCACATACAAAAATAAAAGAAAATAGCCTATAACATCACAACTCATAAGTCATTCACTGTTACCTTATCATATGCCCATGTGCTTCTGACATCTAACTCCATACCTAAAGCCCCCTCTCACCCTCCATTCCACTTCCTCAATGTATTTGCATTAAGTACCTGGACCAAATCCTGCCCACTAGTAGGAGGAAGAATTTGTAGACTCAATTTATGAAATTAACTGAAAACAAAAGACAAGAACATGTGATTCTTTACATTTGTCTCCAACAGCCAAGGTGCCTTCCAAATTGAAAAGAGAAGACCAAACATTTACAAGGAAATTCACTTTGTGCAAGAGACAGTAGGCCAGTCTGCACTGAGGTATATGGGACTTACCATTCTACAATCCCAACTTAAGACACAGCTTCTTTCGATTGCTGGCATCACAAGACACTCTAGTTCCCAACAGAAAATGAAGAAAGAGCATTCTACATGGGCTCTGAGCTTCTTCTCTCATCCAAGTGCCATTCTAAATGTGATCTTATGGTTAAGCTGCATGACCACCCGAAAGCAAAGCTGTGGTGTATCTGCCAACCTGTTTGGAAAGAGAAATGGTTTGGCAGTCACTCTAGGGAAACTCTGATACAATACATGTAGTAGCTTCACACTCTCCAAGAAATTAAGCTCCAAATTCAAGTGAATTTTAAACATATTAGGAAAGGAACTTTCAGTTTTTAATTGTGGAATCAATTTAGCATATTTGAGTATTGAAAATTAGACATCGAAATATGAAAAATATTTTCTCATTTTTAAACCAATATATAAAATACAAATGCACTTGATTGTAAAGTCAAACAGAAATATATGTTATCTATAAAATTGGAATAAATAAAGTATCTATTGGGTTATGGTTGCCCTAATTTCTAATGCAAACAGTTGGAGTCGGTGTGTTAGAACTAAAAAGCCAGAATGGCTTGAAAGATTCTCAGATTATCTCACGAGTGTCAGATTATCTATGACTCAAGATAAATACAATAACAAAACTTCATATTTCTTTATGATATGCAGTAAAGAGAAAAGACCATGGTCCTAAGATTATAAAACAAAATGCAAGTGTCTTGGTAAAGGTGTCTTCAGTGTAAGAAATAAAATAAAATAAATGTATTATTATCCTAAGATTATAAAACAAAATGCACGTGTCTTGGTAAAGGTGTCTTCAGTGTAAGAAATAAAATAAAATAAATGTATTATTAAACTAAATAGTAGCAATAAACTTGAATTGAAGAGTACTTAGTTGTTTGTTTGCTATGCTGAATACTGCATGACTGGTCATGCCAACATGTGATTCTCTCTACTTGATTTTCACACCTAGAAAGCAAGAGTTCTACTTCCTGAATTTATTATCTTTCTGCTGAAACCTATTTTTCCTATAATAAATAGCTGCTTCATGGCTCTGTGATTTCTTTCCAAATCACAGCTAGGATAGTGGAAATGTTCTGCATTCACACACATTTCAATTTCTATAGCTTATTGTTACTTGTATCATTTGATTAGTTAGATAGGTAGTTAGCTAGAAAGCATATACACTGTTGGGGATGATATTTCTACATCATAGGATCTAATGTTTTAAATTTGCTCATTTTCTTTCATATATGTGTAAGTTCAGATTCTTCTAGCAAAGCATGTAAATTACAGTAGTTCAAACAGTAGGTTATGGTTATTGAAAATAATATTCTCTCTCTCTCTCTATCTATCTATCTATCTATCACACACACACACACACACACACACACACACACACACACATCCACAAAATGTGATGAAACTGCCACGGCAATGTGATTTTGTCCTTTGTGTGGCCCAAGCTGGGTGAGTCAGCATACAGGACAGAAAAATTCATTTTGATTCGTTTCGAATTCAGATGATAAGTGTAGCCAAAAGGTAAAAAGTCATTATCATTATCCGATATTTGGTTAACTTATATTTTCAGTAAAGAAATGGGTTTTAACATAGAGTGAAATATCAGGAATCTCCAAGGGTTTGGCAAACTGACATAAACCAAGGAGATTTACAAGATGATGAGAGGTCTATAAATTATTAGTCTTTGTTTTGTTAGTACTATTTAATAAGAAAAACCCCAAAATAATAAAATTTGTTATTTTGTGTTCAGAACTAAAAATACCTAAACTAGTAGATTATACTTTCTAGAAATAAATTTACAATAAAGCTAACTATAATTTTTTTTGAAATTTTAGTTAAACACTTAAAATGCATGCACAAATTTAGATGGTAGAAATAAGTTTTATTATCTGGATAGAGACTGCTAAAGTTTACTTGGGAAGTCATCCATCTGTGAATCTTTTCTGATGGAAAACAAGAGGAGGGAATCTTGAGGAAAGAGGACCTGGGAGGAGAGGGGACAGGAACTGCAGTCAGGATGGAATGTATGAGCAAACAATAAAATAAAACATATATAGACTTTGGAGCAGAAAGACTGGGGCTTTAATCTCAGTTTTGCACTTTACTAACTCTGTAATGTTTGGTTAAAGACCTGGTCTTTGATTACCTCTGTTTTAAAGAGAATTGAAGATTATGTAGAGGTAGATTATGCAGACACAAAGCAGGAGTTCAGCATTATTGACTGTCTCCCCACCCTATCATCTTCTTCACCCATCTTTGTGGTGCCCAGAACCAGGGAACTTCCAACTCTGTTATTATGTATTAGTCTGTGTACAAAAACTTTTAACTTGTTCTTGAAATTTTCCAGGAAAGAATCTTCCTACCTATCTAGGTTTCTCTTACATCCATATGGTCCTCTAAACACATCTGGAAAACACAGTTAGTTACTGTTCTTTTGTATTCAAAATATTTTTATTTTTTTAACAGCAATTCTCAGTGTTTGTTACAGGAAACAAATCTCCCATAACATTCTCTGCAAACAGCTCCAATGCATTAAAGAAGGGGTTGAGGTATATTGTTTCTTGTTGTACTCTGAAAAAAAAATCACGAGTATACCAATAATTTAAATGTTAAAAGAAGAACTGAAGAAATGTGAATTTTTCTTTTTGGCAATCTATTGTTTCCCAGACTTGATGAATAAATGCTGAGCCATTATTTTCTTATTAAGCTTACAATGGAAACTCTTTTGAAATTACCATAAACATTTATTTGCCTAATTAGGATTCCATCTCTTTTCCTCTGTCTTTATCTTTTGGTATAGTATTGTAACTATAACATTTGTTCACAAGATATAATTGTCATCTCAGAGGCTTCTTGTTGAATAAACAAACACTTTCTAATTTTTTCTGAACTTTGGCTGGCTGGCTGGTTCAACTTAGTTATCTGGCTCAAACTCATCCTAAAACTGACTGATTCAAAATGGCTTTTCTTACCTTCTCAATTGTTTTGCTTGGAGAAACTGTCACTGAGTTCCACAAACTGCATTGACTTCACAGACCACAGGAACTGAATGGAACTAAATAAACTCAACCGCCCTGAACTATACTGATCGGAACAAAACTTAATTGTATTCACTGAATTGCTGTCTACTCCTGACTCACTCTATGCTGCTCCTTTTTTTCATTAAACAACTTTATTTTTAAAAACAGAGCTAAATGTACTGATTTTAAAAGCAATTTTGCATAAAACTATATGAATATATTTTTTGTCCAGTACTTGATTTGTTTAAATGGTTTGATAGTATGCATTGAAATCTTACTAGTTAGAATGAGCATAAAGTACATATAAAACAAACTTGGAAATAGTAAACGTTTTCTTGGTGTGTAAAGATTAAACATAATGATTTTTAAATACCAAGAATTGCCACAAGGCTGTATTCTTATTTCTTGAATTATTAATTATTTAAGGTCTAGGTGTGCCACACTCTGAGAGGGTGCTATACACTTATATTTTTTTCTAAGAACTAAGGCTTCCACATTTAGGCCTTCCTTCTTTGTGAGCTTCATATGGTCTATGAGTTGTTTCTTGGGTACTCAGAGCTTTTTGGGGCTAGTATCCAATTATCAGTGACTACATATTACATCTATTCTTTTGTGACTGGGTTACCTCACTCAGGATGATATTCTCTAGTTCCATCCATTTGTCTAGGAATTTCATAAAGTCATCATTTCTAATATCTGAATAGTCCTCCATTGTGTAAATGTACCACAATTTCTGTATCCATTCATCTACTGAAGGACATCTGGGTTCTTTCCAACTTGTGGCTATTATAAATAAGCTATGAACATGGTGGAGCATGTGTCTTTATTATATGTTGAAGCATCTTTGGGATATATGTCCAAAAGTCGAATTACTATGTCTTCAAATAGTACTATGTCCAATTTTCTGAGGAACCACCAGACTGATTTCCAGAGTGGTTGTACTAGCTTACAACTCTACCAACAGTAGAGAAATGTTCCTCTTTCTCCTCATCCTTGCTGTCATCTGAGTTTTTGATCTTAGCCATTCTGACTGGTGTGAGGTGGAATCTCAGGGTTGGTTTGATTTGCATTTCCTGATACCTAGGGATGTTCAGCATTTCCTTAGGTGCTTCTCTGCCATTCAATATTCCTTAGTTGAATTTTTTTTTTTTGTTTAGCTCTGTACCCGATTTTTTTAATAGGGCTGTTTGATTCTCTGGAGTCTAACTTTTTGAGTTCTTTGTATATATTGGATATTAGACCTCTAAGCAGCCCATTGTTCCTGTCTGTTTACTTGAGAGTTGGGACCATCCTATCTCTGACTCTTTCTGCCTAATCTTTCTCTGATTCATCACTTTGCTGTTTAATTTAGCATAAATTTCAAATATAGCTGTTTCCTTCTATAAATTAACCTTACCTGCATTGTTTAGGATTAAAGGGGTGTACAAAGGGCATATCTGTTTTCCAGCTGGATTATTATATCTTTGGATGTGATTCCTTGCCAAAGCAGCCATGTTTCCGGATTAAAATTCCTGTTCAGTCATGGATATTTCTTGGGTTCCTTCTCACCTCATTTTTTCTTGTTATAATTTATCCCATGTATAGTTTTTTTTTCATCTGCAATAATACAAATTTACAAACCACAAAATCACCCTCATCATATAAGCAACCAAAAGTCAGCATATTAAATTGTATTACTTGATACCTAATTTAATATTTAATGACAAATTTTACCTAAGAATTTTTTCTTGGGGGAAAATCATTAAATTTGAGTTATTTGCTGCTATTTGTATCCACAATTGTAGATTGTGGTTATAAGTATCAAATGTTATTAGACTCATTACTTTTCTGTGTGAATCAGTCTTTTAGAAAATAATGCCTACTTAGAAAATTCTCAGTGACATCTAGTTAAATATCAAATTTCCATCTCAAATGGCAGATGAATTGAGTTTCAACTGATTTAGGATAGATGTGCAGCGTGGTTCTGTGCTAGTCCACGCTGGGTATTTTTGAGTATTTACATGATTCACACTTTCCTGAAAATGGTAGCATACCTGGATAACATATATTCCAAACACATGCAAGCCAGTTTTTCATTAAGCCCTCTCACATGCCATTGGTCCCTATTAATCACATGGCTAAAGAGCTTAGAAATGAGATATTTTTCTTATTATTAAACTGCATTGAGGTTGTGATATGACATTAAAATGTATGCAGTGTAACTGTAAGGATGGGGACTAGGGAGTCAGACAGAGTCTGCCAACTGCAGAGGATGCATTTGCTGTTAGCGAGTCCAGTGTGAGCTTTGACTCCTTAGGTGCCTGTGGGTGAGCATTTCTATAGTCTTCCTATTTTTTAGTAAACCAGATGATGCTGTTCAATAAACTGACATGTCAAATAATATTGAACCAGATTCATATGTGAAAGAGACTATTGAGTACAGAATGAAGTTGTCAAATAGCACCAGAGACATTTATTTCCCCTATACCTGAACGTATTCAAATTATGATTCACAAATCTCTGTAATATGTCTATTATCTCATCAAATAGGTTGTTGTGGAAACATTGATCACTAATATAATATTATTTTAGGAATCAATTTATAAAAATAACATAATTTTTAGAATATAGCTGTCTCCTAAGTGATGCATTGATTCTGTATTGTTGTTGCTTGGTTATTTCTTTGAACAAAAAATGTTTTTATTAATTCTTTGATCATTTCTTACAATATCAACAATATCAACTATATTCACCCCTATTCTACCCCCTTTTTTCTTTTTTTTAAAAGATAGGTCCTTAGGAAGGAGGCTTCTAGGTCAGACCCAGATTAGTTCCTTTAAGTCTGGTGTTTAAACTGTGTGGTTTCTGCTGTAATAAGACCTTACATTCTTTTTCTATAAGATAGTCTTGGGGCAGTCTGAGGTGGATTTCTGGGTTCTTGGAGACTTTCTGACCAAAAAAAAAAAAAAAAAAAAAAAAATCAGGCTAATGTTCCTTATCCTTACCACTTAGGATTTGTGAGGAGCACTATGGTTTTTCATGGGAGCATTACCATTCCAAGAGACATAACTAATACCCATATCTGAATGCATAAGTATGTATATAGTATATATGTACATGTGTATCACATGAAATATAAAAGAAACAGAATATGATTGCCTCTTGCCTTTGCAAACCTTCTCTGCATTACTTATTCCCCTTTGTCACTGTCTCTCTGTGTTGCCCCCCTTCACACTTTGTAGTAAGCCTCCCCCACCTGTTTTTCCATTTCCCCCTTCCTAGCAACTGTATTCTACCATAACCCTCTAGTAGTTTATTTTAATACTAGTCTTCATTAACATGTTCACTTTTATAAAAACGAAGTTAATAAAATAGTCTGCATATCCTATTAGAATGCAAAGTTCAGGAGAAGATCTCCAAATATTTTGGGAAGTATGATAAGAATTGATCTTGAAATAACTCAGGAGTAACCTTTTTCATAAAATGATATCTCTTTGGCTTATTCACTGTATAGCATCCTTTACAGGACTTAGGATTTAAAGGACTACACCCCTGTCAGACACTGACAGCATGCACTGCATATCAGCAGAATGGAGGCTGGGGATAAAATACACATTTCGAGACTTGAAATGTTCAGATGTGTGGAGGAAACTCACATGGTAATCATTCGGTGGAAAAGATATCAGGGATGCCCTTACAGTTAGAAAGTCAGGTATCACGGTGATGCGTCTGCTCATTCGTTATTGAGAGAGGAAACCACATAAAGGCACTGCATCTATCCCAAAGGAAACTTGTAATGAAAGGCAACGATATGATAGGATGAAAAACTAACAAATGCCATTATAACACATAAAAGCACCCTTGAGTCAGCCTGATTCTACTGTTGGACCCTCCCGATCCTATTCTATTTCTCTCTATTTGCTTGTAGTATTCATACTTTATTTATTGATTTTTAGATTTAAACGTTTGGTTTAAATTTTTATTTATTATTTTTTTCCTCGACAAAGCAGCAGAGCTGCCCTTTGTTTTTTTGTTTTTTTTTTAAAGGTTTGATAGTACGTATTGAAATCTTACTAGTTACAGTGAGCATAAAGTACATGTAAAACAAAATGTAACATGGAAATAGTCTAAGTTTTCTTGGCGTGTAAAGATTAAACATTTTTAAATTCTAAATTTAAATTTTAAATTTTATTCTATTGATTTTTAAATTCTAAAAACTGCCACAGGGCTATCATTATTTATTTTTTAAAAAATCTTTGAATTCAAGTCTAAGTTGATATTTTGTATCTGAAAAATAAGTATAGAATCCATACTTTCAAGTTTTAGGAAAGAATGTTAGCTAAGTAGTAACGGCATCCTGAGAGATAGAGACACTGGTCTACACATACCATAGTCTACAGCTAAATTATAGTTCTCCAAGCTATTTTAATTTTTTTGAAATGTTCTTACTGGTGCCCAGATCCTCTGTCCTTTGTTCCAGTATTCTGAGTGCTGATACTGTAAATGTGCATCTAGTCTTATCCACGGAGGAATTCTTCACAGCACTTTCAAGTTTCATGGAACTGGGTCAAATAAAGTCTGAGTTTAGCTACCTGCAACAGAAAAATAAGACACAAGAAAGTTAAACAACATAAAGTTTCATTGCCTGTCACTAAATGCAATTCTGCGGAGTAGATCTCAACTCAACTCTAGTCTGCATACAGTTCAGTCACCTGTTTAATCACCTAGACCCTGCAGCTAGGTAATATTTTGAAGCATTACTTGGAACTACAGGTATTGATATTTTCAAAACATAATAAATCGGAAAAGATAAAGATATTTATAGCCAATAAATAGCACATTTAGTAATAATATCTAATCTAACACCAAGAGCCCTGTGTATTAAAGCAATAATTAATTTATTATAATTTTATATATTTACATATAGTAATTATATAATTAAATATTATTATCTTACTTACGGTAAAATAAGACCATAAAGACAAATTCACACATTGCTCCTAATAATACAATAGTTTTTATAGATCCAATAGAAACAAAAACATTCATAATTTAAGTTAAAATTGGCACTAAACCTAATAGAGAAGAAATGAGAAATGTTATATAGCCTATGTGACTCAATGATTGTATTAACCATATCAAGCAGCCATTATGATTATCATCAGTGAATGTGGTATGAGAAGAATAAGACTGTTTTTTGGAAAATTATCAATATATGGAGATGACTCAGAATTTATGAAGTCCTGTCAAACACAAAGCATTTATTAAAATACTAAATATCAGTGTATAGTAGTGCAAAATATGTGAATAATATAAAATAAATAGCTAAAACTTGGCAAAAATGTAAGAGAGAAATAAATTTAAAAAGAAAAAACAAAACCATAGCAATTACAGTTAGATATTCCTGCCAACAGACGGAAAATACCTAGAGAAGCAATAAAATAATATTTTAGAAACATGTAAAGAAAGTCGATATTTATCATAAAAACATTAAAAATGAAGATATAAACACAGACGATAACGATAGTGTTAAGCACTCATCACTTTTCAGGAAAACACAACAGATGACAAATCCAGATCCTCTTTTCAATTTCATTTATACTCGGTTAGCACTTGGATGGAAAGAAACTCAGCTGGCAAAGAATTAGAATCCGGTCAACACCATACATTTCAGCTGTTGTAGTTCTAGAAAGCCATGGTCTTGTGTTTTTTAGTAGGATTTACTTAGTTTTAAGTAAAACGGAACAAAAAAGCTGACCAGACAACAATAGATACATTTCGAGCACAGGAGGTTTTAAAAGAGGGAAAAGACCCACCAACATGTGTGCTAATTGAACTTCAAACAGCTATGACAGATGAATACCAATGCATCAAGAGTATGAACAGTTTCAAAGAACATACTCTATTTGAAAGGGTGAATCATAGATAAATAGCACTTTATGGTTACAGTTCTAATGACGTACACCCAGTATCATAAAATGGAGTAAAATGAAAATAAATGTTTACAATAATACTGAATGCAGTTAAAATTCATAATCTCATAACTATCTCTATGGGACCTCGTGTTCAAGATTAAATGAAAGGTATCAATATGCAATTTGGGTAAGAAATATTCAGAAAGCAATTTAATCACAACCTAAGCATGTTGGCCAAGAGTAAAATGAGCATTGCTTCTGATCGAAGGAGGAACTGTTTTAGCATGTAGAAGCCAGTAATTAAAAATATGATATGACAGTTGGCAAGTAAACATGATGAGATAATTTAATACATGTAGGAAAGGTTTAATAGAATTCATTAAATAGTTACTGGGTTTTTTTATCAAATTGGGCACAGAATGCAACTTTATTAATAACATGGATGTCTACGGACAGTTCTCAAGGTGAAATCTTAACACATATCCTTTGTCTTTAAGACCTAGATAAGTCCTCTTTCAGTAACATGCCTAAGATGCGTCAAAGAAATAAAGGATGTAACACTGGAAGAAAATAAAAATCTCATTACTTACAGCTATGTGTTTACCCATGCAGAAAGTAAGAAAGTACAAAAAAATGATTAAGTTAATGAAACTTCATCTAGTATGCTATGTGTATATTGTACTCATATTATTATTATTTTTCTGTACCAGAGGCACAGTCTACAATAAGCCTGCAAATAACACATTTATAATTAAATAGAAAATTTACCTAATAAAAATCATGAAATAATACAGAAATTCTAAATAATAAATACAAAGCTTTTAAAAGTTACATAAATTCCAATGAATTTCAAATTTTTCCTTTTATAAGATGTTTCTAAAACAAATAAGCAGATGGCAGAACTGAATATTTTTTGGTTTCAAAGTCCACATAATAAAGGACTTTTCTTATAGTCATCTGTATCTGAAAATTGAAAACTAAAGCTAGTATCATGATATCATGTTATCATATGACCACCTAACAAGAGCTGTGTTCAGATCAAGCCACATTCCAGAACAGAGGACCTCTACTAATCATAACATATAGACAATACATTGTCATTTAGGAAACAAGTATTTATATTCATATTCTTCAAATCATATGTAGTAAAAACTGCAAATAATGTAAGTGCTACATATTATGATATATGTAAATAGTCAAAACCATAGATGGTTTACTCAGTGGATTAATAGAAGTTCTATATTTTGAAAATGAAACCTTAACAAAATTATTGTCTGATTGCTTTGTATGGAACTACAATATAACACCTCTCCCTGACACATGTTGAGCACGATCTAGAAAACTAGCACAGTTATGCTTAAAAATAATTATTAAGAATATATTTCAATAAAAGGATAGGCAAAACAAAATATAAAAATGATTTCATACAATAGAAATATTTCATACAAAATATTTCACACCATATTTTCCCCAACTCTTCTCACAATGCATAGGCTTTGCAAGAATCTTAAATTAAGACTCAAAATATCAATCATTAAAAATAAAATAATTATCAAGAAATTGCCTATTATCAATATACAAGATTCTCGAAATAATAAGACAAATTATAATAGCATATAAATTATTTTCTATAATATACATTGAATAAAAAATTTCTCTAATTTTGAAATTAAACTAAAAGCAAATGACATTCCTAAAAAGAAGAATCAATAAAATAGAAGAGTTGAAGAATTCCACCAGAGATGCTAGGGTATTAGTGTTAAATAGTTTACGGAAATCAAGAACATTTTAGACTTCCATAAATAATTAATTTAAGGGGGAGTATAAGTTTAAAATGCAATCTTTAAGATAGAAATATTGAAGAAGATATTCTTAAAGAGTGGGTATATAAGGCTTCTGCCAGAATATACATAAATTTCCTAGGAATAATGACACAGTTAGCAAACCTGTATACAAAGACACTTAAGACACCTGAGCCCACAGGAGAGCCCACACTCCCTTCCACTGGCTATCTGGGAGAGACCGCCCAGAACTCTCAGGGTACAGGGAGCACTGCTGCCTGGGAACAGACACTTCTGGGCCAAGGCCAGAGCAGGCTCAGTTTCATCAGGAATGGCAACCTGCCCACAGATTATTGAGAACCTGAAGGAGCCACAGGGGTGCACTCATGCATGAGCCCCAGGGTGAGTCCACACTTCTCCACTGACTATTCCGTGAGAGACCGCTAGATCTCTCAGGGTGCAGGTAGTTGGGTGCTGCCTGGGAACTGACTGTTTAGGACTAAACCCACTGCCATCAGAACCAATAGCCTTCCCAGAAAGCCTAATACCCAGGAGCAATCTCCCTGCAGAGTCCACGGGCCCGCTGAGCCCACAGGCCCACAGACTCACAGGGGAGAAAAGTTCCAGTCAGAGACAACAAGATCACCTACCATCACCAATAACAGGATGGCAAAAAACAAGTGTAAGAAACAGGAAATCAAGACAATATGGCAACATCAGAACCCAGTTCTCCCACCACAACAAATAGTGGCTATTCCAACTCACCAGATAAATGAGATATAGAATTAAAATAAGTAAAAAGGCAAGTAAATGACACATGTAAAGAAGTGTAAAGAAGACAGGAAAGCAAGGAGAACACATGCAAACAAGTTAAGGCCCTTGAAGAGGAAACACAGAACACACACACACACACACACACACAAATCACTTACAGAGCTGCAGGTAAATACAACCAAACAGGTGAAAGAATTGAAAATGGTAGTAGAAATAATGAAGAAATCACAAAAGGAGACAAAACTGAAGTTGGAAAACCTAAGAAAGACATTGGGAGTCATAGATGCAACCCTCACAAGAGATGGAAGAGAGAATTTCAGGAGCAGAAGATAACATAGAAAACATTGACCCAACAGTCAGAGAAAATGCAAAAATCAAAAATCGTCTAAATCAAAACATCCAGGGAACCCAGGACACAATGAGAAGACCAAACTTAAGGATATTAAGTGTAGAAGAGAGAGAGGGAAGAGAAAAGGACAAAAATGTTAATAATACGTAAACATTGTACATAGAATATAGGTTTATTACTTGATTGGGGAAAGTGAGTAATTAGATAATCCACAGTAAATTTTTGAAAAATTGATTGAAAAACTTTAAAACATTCTCTGTAATATCACTGTATCTTGAGATTCAGTCCAAGAGAGAATGATCAGTAATTTGTACCAGTATTTTTTCAAATATGGTTGGTCATCATGGAGTCACTGAATGACTCAGCTCCTAGAAACTCACTACGTAATACTCAAAACAAAACTCAGTCTTGTTTTGTTTTCTTGGTCATTTCCAAGAAATGTGTTTGTTTGAGACAGGGTTTCTCTGTGTATCTCTGGCTGTCCTAAAACTCATACTACACACCATGTTGGCCTGGAACTTGCAAAGATATACCTGCCTCTGCCCCTCTGCCCCTCTGCCCCCCTGACCCTCTGCCCCTCTGTCTCTGCCCCTCTGCCCCTCTGTCCCTCTGCCCCTCTGCCCCTCTGCTATCAAAGGTGTGCAACACTCTCACTTGGCTGAGCAGTATTAAATAAATTTGATCAAGGGCATTTAATGATGCAGATAAATAATTGGAATATTGTTTCCTATAGTTTTCCTAAGTAAATAGAATACTATTGTCTACATGAACAATAATCAGAGAAGTGATACATATACATATGTTAAGAAGCCATATCTTAGAAGTGATATAGTACATATTTTAAACGTTCATTGTCCTCTCTAGTTGTAAAACATTTCCTAATGTTACATTTGCAACTTGTACTTTTAAAATACATACTTCAGTTTAATTTTTATCCAAGGTAACCTCTGTCTCATGGTAAAATTCTTTGGCAAGTATTGTTGAACACAAACAAAATGGTTTAGGAGAAACAATGTAACAAGAACCTTCTAGACAATGTGTTTACGGGCTAATTAGCATAATGGTAGCAAGGCGTAAAAGTCATTTTAAGAACATACAGTGCCATGTGTGGATTACAGTGCCTCCCTCATTTCTGCTGGAACACACTTCAGTTTATTTTCTGTACCGTTGACAGAAGGCTTGGTCTGGAGCACAAATTTCCCCATGGCTCTGACTTTCTAAACCCTATGTGCTATGCCTGCAGCACCAATTCCTAACCATGACTGCACATTAGAATCACATGGGCGAGCCTTTAAAGAGCTCTACTTCCCTGACGTTTTTTCTGGACCCCGATCCCCAGGTTTTCTGACTTAATGAGTCTTGGCTAGTGCCAAAGCATCTAGAGTTTACAGCTTCTGGAATCAGCTGCCTTAGAATTGCATAAAATGATTTGGCTACCTCTCCGGTTTCATTTTGTAGTGAGTGCCTAAAATTTAGGCTATTCGGTAAATACATTCTGCTCATTACTCTGTTTAGAATTTCCCTTCTCCCTGGCACATATCTCTTCCTCTTGTTTTGTTCATCAAGTTCTTGTGTGTGCATGTATATATGCACATGCCTGTCATGTGTGTGTTCTCTCTCTCTTCCTCCCGCCTCTCTCTTTCTCCCTCTCCCCCCCCACCTCTCTCACACACAAACACATATATATATGTATACATTCACATACATAGATGTGAAGGCCAGAGGTCCATATCTGTTGTCTTCCTCACTTTTATACTGCCATACTCCTCATCTTCTTCATAGAATCTCTCACTGTCCAAGAAAACTAAGTAACTGTTTCCTAGAGAAGCTCGCCAGCTGGCCATTTATCCATCTCTGGGCTCTGCACATGACCATCCGTACTTTACCCCCAGTGCCAGGTTACAGATATGCTTGACTATAAGCAAACTTTGTAAAGAAGTCCTGCAGATCAAAACTTAAGGTCTTATCCTTGAGCATTAGAAACATTACCAGCTGAGCCACCCCCCAGCCCCAGGTTACTCATAGTTTAGCATTCTAATGAGTACTTCACTGAGGATGTCACAAGCATACTTAATTTTTTTTGTCTTATTAAAATGGACTAAGATTAACTATAACAGTCCTAAAATCGACCTCCTATAAAATGGTTAGTTACATACAAAATTTTAAAACACTTTACAGATAAGTCTTGGTAACTTCCATTTTATATAAATTGTCTAAGTGACAGGAATGTTGCTGTTTTAATATGAAATAATTTCGACCTATTGACGATTTAGCATTTCAGAGTTTTCTCCATCTGTGTCTTTGATCAGAATAAGCTGGTATGTGTTCTATCCTTTACACATTAATCTTCAATTAACAGCTGCTCCTGGGAATGTGGGTGCTGATCATTTTAATCACAAACCGTGAAATGAATTATTTCATTTAGTACTCAAATATGATAAAATTTCATGGACTCTCAAACACAAAGGCTTGAGATTCAAGCTACCCTAAAACAACCTTTTAGTTAAGTCCAATGGAGATACCATTAATCTGCATATTTTCATGCCAGCCCTGAAAATGAAATGCCTGGGCCGTTTTTTAGTAGAATAGAAAAATCTCTGCTATTATTTTCGTTTTACTTCTCCAAAGGATTGTATCCTTTGAAATACACTACAATCATGTATAATATTGGAATACTTACAAAAACAGAACAAATGGCAATGGGAAATTTCAAACCTAAAAATCTAAGCATCTCACGTTGATCCCGAAGACTCTTATTATAAAAAAAAAAAATAAAATAAAATAAAGGAGGGAGAGAGTAAAATTACTCTGATGTGTACACCCTGTGTCTCCACAGTTATAAGGAACATTGTCTTAGTCTGAAAAACTGGCTTTGACAATCATAGTGATTCCCACTTAAATGTCAATCTCCTTCCAGTCCTGCCTATCAAGTAACAGATAGAAGTTAAGGAAAGCTACTCACCAGGACTTCCTGTTGGTAGGCATCATAAACACCTTTCTTCCTAAAACAATAGGCAGAGAGAACCTGGCTGCCTTCTTTGCAATTCATGTCCTAATCACAGCTCCTTGAGGGTCTGGTTTTACATGTACTTATGCTCATTGTAACTAGTAAGATTTTAACGCATACTATCAAACCTTTAAAAAATCAAGTACTGACAAAAATGTATTCATATAGTTTTATGCAAAAATGCTTAAAATCTGTGCATTTATCTTTGTTTTTTTAAATGAAGTTGTTCAAGTTATAAAAGAAAGAACAAACAAATAATTTTCAAAAAAGTAAAAAAAAAAAAAGAAAAAAAGAAAACAACAACAAAACCAAACCCAACCAACCAACTAAACTAACAAAAAAAAAACAGTTTGAGCCAAAAGTACTTGGTTTTCATGCATGCATGTCACTGGTGAAAAAGTAAAGAAAGATTTCAATAGACAGTCATGTGGCTGGTCCCTCAGTGGGAAGGGATTCCCAACATGGGCCCCTCAGAGGCATCTCCCTTGCCCAGGCCTTGCCGCACCTCTATGGGCCATATGCCCCCCACTCTCTTCATCCTTCTCCTAACATTGGTGCCAAAACTTGGGACGTCAATTTTTAACAACAATGATTACATGATTCAGAAGTGAATCATATGAACCCTGTGCCTTCTACTTCCCGTCCACTCACAGAGGGTCATCTCATGAATGTCCAATTTAGTGTTTCATGGACTTCCCTTTGAAGGCAATGTCCTGGGATATTCAAGGAAACATCTCTCTCAGGCCACATCCGAAGAAGGTAATGTTCCATGACAAATTTTACTTTGTTCCAAGTGTAAAAGAATGATACATTTTCCAGGCATGACAAGGAAGCCATCTGGAGGAAGAGAAAAGAAAATGGAGAGGAAAGGGGCGCTCATGATCTCAGGAGCCATGTTGGATGAGAAGCACGAGGTGCTGGTTTCCTCCCACCATCATCAAGGGCTTTCTTAAATTTGTTATCAGACAACTCTCATTCCCTTCCCCCACTCCCCAACAAACAAACAAGGGTCAACAATGTTGGCAAAAAAAAAAAAAAAATGCAACTCTTCTTGTGTAGCTGCTTTTGCACAGAGGAAAACCACCTGTAATTCTTATCACCAATATGTATTTATCATTCTTAAACTGTTTACATCTCAAGAATACTTGACTTCTTGCTCACCTTCAACTAGAAAGGGCTGAACTAGTTACACATGATGTGTGGACACACTTCTCTTTGCTCTGTTGCATGCAACTGACGAATTACCCAACGGTCTAAATTGTTAATAGTGGAAATATCAGTAATGTATAATCTAAAGTGATTCCTAGGCAACCAAATTTATAAAGTTTTCTATCAGGTAAAATACTATTTTAATATTAAAAAGCCCATTTAATATTTTTTTCGTAATAAGAATCTGAAGGAAAGATTTCACAGTAGTCAGAGACATCCGTCCAGGATTCCAGAACCAGTAGAACAGGACTAGAAGCAAAAAGATGAATGAAAGGTAGGAAGTAAGCATAGTTGAAATGTACCTACCTAATAGTTACCAAAATTCTTATCTCCCCAAAGCTAACGTTTGCCTGAAACACTCAGAGGGCCTCATCACCAGGAGACTCTGCCGGAAATAACAGGCTGGCCTAGTGCAAACCACAGACTGTCTCCTCTCCTGCCACTGCTGCTTAAACTCTTTCTGGATCATGTGCTTTTATTTCAGCCACTTCCTTCTCAGGCTCAAGCTCTCCCTATAGGTCCAGATTTTCCCCTGTGAGTACTAGGGGCTGGCTTCACACAATTACCAATGCCTTCCTAGTTGTCCAAGCATCCTTCAATCTAGTTGCAAACCAAGTCTTCTGGGGGCACAGAGGAGATTTTTCACCAAAGCCTTTGTCTGCAAGACCCAAGTCTAGGTCTGTAGAAATCTGAAGATTTCTCAGCATTATATTTATATTTATTATATATATTTATATATAAATATATGTATATATATACACACACATACATATGTATACATGTATATATATATATGCATGTATATATGTACACACACACATATATATATAAATGGGATGTTTCATCTATTTTCAGTTGGGTCCCAAACTAGGAAAGACATTTTCAGTCCACTTGACATTTCATAATGTACAGAGCAAAAGCCAGAATATATGTACATAAGCACTTGGTTGTGGACTGAAGTTACAGAAACTGCGCCAGTAAGCCCTTCTCCTGGAAAGGGGCAGGACATTTGGGGACAGATCACTTCCTGTGCACAGCTGAAACTTACAAAAATAATCTGTTATAGCGATTCTTAATTCTCAGTATCCTTGCTTGATATACTCCCAACATAAAAAAAGATAATGGAGAAGAAAGTCAGGCTAAGAAGAGGAGCATATCCCACAAATTCCCTATACACACTTTTAAGACAAGCTGGGGACATACATCTCGATGCTTTCCTACCCATAATTCTCACAGGCCAATTTTCTATTTAAAGGAACAGAGTCCAAGTGTCCATGGAAATGATCTCATTCTATTCTCATTCAGTGGCTTGTCTGGGAGAAGACTGGAAGTTTTATTGACTTGGAACCCCACCCCTTCTTATCCCATGGCCTTGGGAAGGAGGCTTTGTTAAATTTGGATATACATATATCCTCCCTCCAATTTTTAAAAACAATGGGAACAGGGTGATTTGAAAGTGCATTTAATGAAAGCATTAAGATTTGAAGGCAGAGATCCAGAATGAACGAAAGCAAATTTAAACACTCCTTCAGAGATTCACATACTTCCATATAGAAGGATATATATGGATATAGCTTATCCATATTAAGAGGAGACATACAAAGTCAAGATGTAAATGATTAATTTTTACCCTGAATTTAGTTACTTATAGCCTCAAATGAGTTCAGTGCTCTTTAGGAAATATCAGTTCTGAATATTCCATATATTAGTAGTGAATGGTATAAAAACAAGACAAACTTAATCTGAGGAAATGGATTAATTGCCATTGAGAGCTCTTATAAAATTCTCCATAGAAAGAGATGATTTTCTGCAGGGACTACATATATATACATATATGTATATATGATATACATATACATCACACACATATACATCATATACATATATATCATATACACATCTATCATACACATACACATTACATAAACATATACATTACACACATATTACATATACATATACATATACATATGCATGTTTATACACATATGTGTTTGTGTGTGTGTATATATATACATATATATATATATATACATACATATATATAGATAGATAGATAGATAGATATGGTCAATTAAGTTTACATTGCCAAATTCCTTGTAAGAAAGAGAGACATGTAAAGTCTTACTTAAAATATTACTTAAAATTTTAGCCTAATTTGTCTGAAAATACCTATAGAACAGGAAATCTAACCATGACTTGGGGAGAAATGAGCTCATGGGAAACTTGGAGGTGCCCACAAATTTTGTTCTGATATTCAAACTAATATTGGAGAAAACCATCTGATAATAGTCTGTTTACTAGTTGCTTTAGGCCAAGAGTAAATCTTTAAATTGTCTTTAATAAATGTTTTGACTAGTGCTCAGAGTGACCTCAGTGTCATACAGAGTCATGCCCTGTTTACATGATTCAGTGGTCCACAGATCTCATGGGGCCAAAGCATCACTTCCATGTGCCTTACAAGACCTTTGTTGCCTGTGAGCTTTCATCTATGTAATTTCTGCTGCATAGCACATAAGAAATAAGTGATATATTTGGGAAAGAATCTGAAGAGATTATAAAATGTGAAAACTGATTTAAGTAGGTAAAAAATGGAAAAGTAAAGTTGGCTATATCCGGTATGATTTAAAATGGTGATAAGCATTTAATAGTTAAACCAGAAGTGTGGGAAGAAAATGAATCAGTTAGGAAAGAAAAAAATCATTTTGCATTTTTACTTGTTGAGTGTGTGAAACTTGGAAAGGTATCAGGTTGGAAATCTTTCCATGTGTCCAGAACTCAATTCAAAGGAAATTAGCATTGATCATTTTTAGCATGATGAGAAAAGTGAAGTTGCAGAAGCTGTTAAAACTGACAAAGAAATGATGGAGGAAAAAACAGAAGCCAGAGATTGATTGAATATTTTATAACGTGGATGAAAGAGATGCCCAGAAAAGGGAACTTATGAGAGTTTTCACTACCAAAGCTCCTTAGCTACGGATGTTACACACATGCGCACTTTCATGATTGTTCTCGGTACCACTTACATGCTGCTCTGTTTCTGCTCACCTGCCCTGCTCGTTTGTCTCTCATAGCACTTCTTACCATCGTTGTTCATTTTCACTGTGGAAACTGTGTGCCTCTTCCCACGATGATGGGAATGTTGTCATTGCTACTACATGGTTGCTTCTAGAACACAGCTTGCCACATTCAGGGCTTTGAATAGATCAGTGTTAAAGTTGCTCAATCATCTGACAAGCTCTGCCAGCACTTGACTAAGACAGATGCAGAAACTTACAGCCAATCATTGGACTGAGACTGGGGAACCAAAACAGAAGAGATAGGGGAAGGTCTGAAGGAGCAAAAGGGGATGGAAATCCCTTAGGAAAAACAACAGTATCAACTCACTGGTCCCCTCAGAGCTCCTAGGGACTGAACCATCTACCAGAGTGTGCTTTTACACTGTTACAGATATATGTGTGCACATGTAGGAGTTTTAACTCACTCATGAAGACCCATGTAGACTCAAGCAGTTGAAACTGCGATGTTTTCTCTAATCATTTCTCCAACTTTTTGAGACAGGTATCTCCATAAACTGGGATTATACCATTTCCGCAAGGCTATTTGGCCACAGATCCTCTGGGATGTCCCTGTGTCCATCCCCTAGTTCTGAGAGTAAGACATAAGCACCCATTCTTGCTTTTCTATATGGGGACGGGATGCTGAACTTACACTTGCCCAGCAAACACTTTGTCCTGGGTCATCACTACTGGTTTGCTCTGTTTAGATTTTAGGTTTTATAAAATTAATGTGAAAGATACTTTTTGTTTTCTTTTTACTAAACATAGATTTTTTCATACAATTTATATTCTGATCATGCTCTCTTTCTCTACCCACCTCTCTCTCTCACACACTCACCCACACACACATTAGAAAACAAACATATATCAAAAAGAAACAGACAAAAAATATAATAAGGTTAAATAAAAATAAATAAACTTCTATAGGGCAAAACCATCAAATGAACAAGGGAAAAGAGTCAAAGAAACACATATTGACAGAGAGACACACCCTTTGCACACACAAAAATTTTACAAAGACACAGAATCTGAAACTGTAATATATAAGCAAAAGACCTGCTATGGGAAAATTTGTTCAGACAAAGCATTCTGAGATAAAACAAAATAAAACAAAACTAATAAAAAATCTTCAAAAATAATATTGAGTTTCATATGTGTTAACAATCATCTGCTGCATATGGTGCTTCCCTTTATATGTAGATTGTATATTCAAGGAAACTCCAATGGAAAAAACTAATGTTTCCCTTGCAAGCCATTATTAATTGGACTCAGCCTCCAGGGTAGGGGTGGGTCTTATGTCCATTTCCCCTCTGAGCACTGGGACCACATCTGGCTTAGACCTATGCAGGCCCTGTGCATTCTCTCAGTCTTTGTGAGCTTGCATGTGCATCGGTCGTAATATGTCTAGAAGGCACTATTTCTTCCATATTTCTCATTCCCATTGGCTCTTATAATCTTTCCACTGTGTCTTCTGCAGAGGGCCCTGAGCACTGAGTGTGTGTGTGTGGGGGGGGGGGGGGCATGTGAATAAACTGCCTTTAAAACTGAGTTTTCCAAGACCTCTTACCCTCTGCAATTTGTCCAATTGTGCATCTCTGTATTTGTTCCCATTTGCTGCAGGAGAATCTTCACTGATAATAGCTGAGCAAGGCACTAATCTATGAGGACATCAGAATATCGGTGGGACTTATGTTTCTTTAGCAGAACAATAGTAGTCGATTGCTCCAGGTTGTCTTACAATATACAGTTATAAGCTTTCTACATAGATATTGCTTTTTTTTATTTTTTTTGAGTCACTATTGTAATCATTTCTGTCTTTTAGAACTCATTATATCTTTTACTTGTGACAGTTCTCTCTTTATATCATTTGTTTTTATTAGTTTTGTTTTATTTATCTCATGTCTGTGAGCTTGAATGACTATGTGTGAATCACTTCTGTGCAGGAGTCCACAAAGTGCAGAAGAAGACACAGAGTCCCCAGAAACAGAAGTAAAAAGTTACCGAGCTGCTCTTGCAGGTGTGGGAGATGCGACTCAGGTGTTCAGTAGAAACAGTAAGTACTCACAACTCCTGAGGCAGCCCAGCAGCCCTGGCACCTTTTAAATTCTCTTTAGTCACTGTAGGATTTGCAAGATTATCAGTGCTTCTTACATTTCAATGGTCATCTACAGTTACTGTTGCAAAATACAAATTCCACTTCAACTGATCTGTGCTGGGATCTGGGAATGTTTTCCTAACAACAGGCATCTGTGCAGTGCCAAAGTTCTTGTACCCACTGTGAGTGTCTTGAGTTCAGTCTTCAGTGCAGAAAGAAGGAGGGTGAGGGGAATGGAAGCAAATATGCTCCAATGTACATTTGCTCATAGTCGGGTTAAGGGTTTTGATTTTTCAGTCTGTCTTATAATCAGAGGTACTATTTAAGCAAGTGATTGAAATGAAAATAATCCACTTGAATATTATAATCAGTTTTGAGTAGGCTTGTTGTTTTTGTAGGTTATACTGAGGCTTTAAAAATAAAGTACACAAGATCGGAGTACTTTGAAGCATGCATATAAAATAGCTCTGATTTTCAGACAGAGAGGTGTAAACATAATGGGAAATGAAAATATTGTCAGAAAACTAACTATATGCTATGGATTACCTTGGTTCTTATTCACTGGCTGCTGTTGATATATCCATTGTTCTTTTACCATTATGTTATGAAATATATTTAGGAGTAAGTACTCCAAAGCTTATAACTGGTTATATAATCACTATGATTATCAACACATTCATACATGACAAAATAAATGTGACTGTATATGTGTTCCTGCCAACACTCAGAGTTACCAAATGCCTATAGTGCCTCTATGGTACAAGTACTGTTTACTGTAAGGGCTGGTGATAAAAGTGAAACTTACAGGCATCAAAGAATAAAAACAAATATAAATCAAAAAAAATTAAAATGTTCAATATTTTTTCTAACATATATTGATTGCCACATTTTTAAAGAACACGCTGAAGTTGAGAAGCAGTTCTGTTTAGCCCCAATCATACCTGCCATTAAATATTCTAGAAAAATCATTTGCTAATGATATAATATGTTTTAAATAAATGCATCTAAATACTACATAGAAATGTAGAGCATAATTTTTACTTTGATATTATTTCAGACGTCCAAGAAGTCTGTTAGGTGAACAGTTCTGCACTCAAATGAGGGAGATTGAAGTTTAGTGAATCTACAGGATTTATCCACAACAAGTTGCATTAGAGCCACAGATTCACTTTTCAGTCTCCCGAAAGTACCTACTTATCAACATGTACTCATTTCTGAATATTTACTAATCTAAAATGTAGTCATAAGATTCTATTTAATCTACTATACCCATTTTTAAGGCCAACTACAAAGACAGTTAAACTATAGTGCAAAGAAATCATGCCTGTGACAAAGTAGATTTTTTCATATGGGGAAAAGCTAGCTATGCGTATAGATTGTAATTATACAAATCAGCCCTACTGTTGCATATGTACAGTGACTTAACCTTACCCTCCTCAGTATCTAGTCCTTTATTATAGTACTTAACTATGAAGCAAATTACAAAACAAACACTTGGTACACATGAGAACAGACACATTTTGTTTCCAGAGGTAGGGATATTTACCTACTTACAAATTACCCTCTGAGAAACACCATGTGTCATTATAATTTTGACTGTCATCAACATGATACTTGTAGCATTTTTGTCTCTCAGAAGAATTTTGCACTGAGAAACTGAACATATTGTGTGGTTGAGTCCCTAAGGCTTGGAGTGCCACACAGCTGTGCAAAGATCTTCTCTTGGAGTGACTTGACAAAGTAGAAAGGTTTCTTTAGGCCCCTGTACAAAGTAATTCAGGAGGGAAGTCATTTTCAGCCCAGTTCCCACCAGCTGAGTTGAGCAATCTGTCTTGATCCTCTTAAGGAGTATTTGGATATCTGATGCTCAATGGAAGCTGGGGAGGAGGACTCAGATATGTAGAAAGCAAAATATTCGGTCAAATATTGCACTGAAATCTTAGGTACTTCTGACAGAAGAAAAAAGTGATTCTGTTGCTTGTAGTGACACCAAAGGCCTAATGTGAATCAAACAGGGGATTCCAAAGCCCCCTGGAGTCATCTGGCAGCATATTAGCAAAGCCAGCCATGTGACTAGCCAGAGGTAACTTCAGAACTGCCAGTTTCTCAAGTAAGGAAGACTTCCAAGGAGCCATATGCCACTGGAAATATGTCTTTCACAATTTGGCTTCTGAAATTAATGGTTACTTCTCAGCTAAAACAAATGGTAAAATGCTTATCATCTACCAAAACTCTCATATTCTATACACAAATTCATTTACTGTCCATTTGGGTTAAGTCGCTACATATAGGTATTTTTTCAAACATCACAAGGCAGAAGAAAATGGGGATTGTAAACTTCAGAAGCAAGGAATCATACAAAAATTCAGCAGCCAGTGTTGTGATAGAAAAACTGGCCTGAAACCCTCTCATGTTTTTCAAGGTCTTATTTACTGAATAGTAAAACCAGGTGCAAGAAGAGGTACTGAAAAGTTCTTGCAAACAGGGATGACATAAATATGCCTGTGTGCTCCAGGGCCTGTTTGCATGTTAACAGGGACAAGAAACCTTAAGTCAAAATAATGACCCTCCAGGGAATTACCTTCAGGCACCAGTGAGCAGGAGGAAGAATAATATTTCAGGGCACTGGTCCCTGTTCAGCATCTGAAAAAGCATATCACATGAGCAGATGATGATCCCAGCTATGTGCAAGAATGATCTTCAAATTAGAACTATGTTGGCTCAATTGCCTACCACATAAAATTTTTGTCTCAACAGTAATTAGGCAAAATATGAACAAAATATGAATATGACATTGTTTAGTTCTCGTGCACAGAAAACATTTTTACTTTCTCAATAAGTATAAATTATGTAAACATTTTTTTTTCTTGCTCTCCTGTGTTTAAGAAAATGGAGATGCCAACGGTGTCTGGATTTCTTGCTAGTATGTAAGAGTTATAGGAATTAAAATTTATGTTTAAAGCTGACAGACATTGGTTATGGCAGGAGGTTCACATATGCATGCCTGACACGAGAGTATTATAATTAAATAGGAAAGTAGAATGATACTCACTGAAGATGCTGTAAGTATGAGGTGCCGAGAAAAGCAAATGCAGGGTACAGAAGCACAGACTGTGGTGTAGTAGCAGATAATTATGAGTCAGGCCTGTGGTACAGACAGTTTGGAGGTGGAGGCACAAAGATTGTAAATTCAAGGCATGCTTAGCAAACTTACCTAGACTCAGTCTCCTAATGTAAAAATAAAAATGGAAAGAGCTGGAGATGCAGTGTGGGGCTATAGCACTTGTCTGGCATTTTCAAGGCTGAAGCTTAATTCGCAAGGCTGTGGAGAAGCCCACCACATAATGAAAGAGATAGAAAGAAAAAGGGGAGTAATAAAGGTATTCCAGATATTTTCCTATTTTTAGAAAGAAAAAGGCTCTTCTAATCATACTTAAAGATGTTTCTTGATCTATTAAAAAATTAAAAGGAGGTAGGAAAGTTCTCGTTACTGACCAAGTACCTTACAGATAGCTCACTGTCAAGTGACTTCCCGAAGAGGAAGAACACAGACATGTAGAGAACATTTCTTCGTGAACACTGAGATTTCTGGCTTAGGTTCAAGCTTAGGGAACCTCAAAATAAATTAACCATGGCTTAGAATTTTGTTTGATACTGACCATGAATAGAATCTGTATATAAAAACTAGGGGCCAGGTACTAGATATAGAACTCAAGGTAGCAAAACAGCAAGATCTTTGATAAACATAGTATAGAAATATATTATTAAGAAAGATAAATGAAAAGTCTGAGCTCCTTAGGAGGCTTCATTCTCTACTTTCTTATACCCCACTTCCAAACATTTTCTACCTTCACAGTGTAAACTATCATTAGAATTGTTAGTGTTTTAAATGTGGGTGAAATCAGGCAGCTCTGAATAAAGTTTGGACTTGGTTTAGTTTTTCCAATGAGCACACGAATCATGGCAAGATGATTCAACAGGACTAGGAAAATTGTGGGCAGTCAGGCAAGAAGATCCATCAGGGTACTGAACACATCAGCTAAGACAGGTGTGTCCAGTCTGCTTCCACATTTACCTGAGTTTCAGAGTAAACTTTAGACCTCTGTTAAATGATGTCCTAATCGGGTAACACAATTATTGGCAATGCTGCTGGTTCCTGTTGCTCATGCTGGACTCTTAAGGAAATAATGAGATTGGTTTGAGACATATGAATCAAAGGATTTCCGAAGGCTAATGAAACCGAAGGTAGCCGAAAAGGGAGATGGTAGTTCTGGCACCAGCTGCTTGTTTCAGGTCCAAAAGTGTCTGTCTCCTGTCTCTGCACTTATTACAATTGAATTTGGCAAAGCAGCGGGCACTTAATGCCGACTTTTTTTTCTGGTGGCAGGATGTTTCTTTTTAACGAATACTGAGTAAAGGTCTTAGGTTCATGGAAAACTCATAGTTTGAAAATATAGCTTCCTTTATGGATTCTGGCCTCGGGCCTGTCATTTCTCACTTTTATCCAGTCTTGCTACAAAGTCCTGAACACATCTGTGTACAGACAGCTGTCCAAAGCAATGCCATTAAGAGTTATACATATCCAAGATTTTCTATTGAAACAGAAGTTGAAAAGACACAAGAAAGAGCAACAACAAAATCCCCAAATGTCCAGTCTGTAGTCTGTATAATTGTGAAGACAGGGAAAAAGAAGCACAGTCAAAGGAAAAACACAGTCAAAACAAAGCCAGAATCACAAATTCACAAAGGTGGAAGCATTAAACGCGATGAGCACATGAGCTTTCTGTATGATCTACAAAGTCCTCATTAGCATGGGAAATGATCACTTCCCGTCCACACTGCCAAATGAGTGCCAAACACATTCAGTTGCCTATAACACTATTCAGCTTGATTAGTTTCTGATAAATGTTCCAGGATACTCTGTATGTTGATTATTGCAACAGATGCATCCTAAAATATCAGTCTCAAAATCTAACGTTTCTGTTGCAATTAGCTATTAGTCAAAAATACTGATTTGGCTTCTCTTGAATAGAGCTTTGTTTCATAGTGACACAGAGCAGAGAGATAGAGGCCATGTGAGTTCTGATTGACAGTAGATGTAAATTCTTATCATTTTAGGTTCTAACCTATGAATCATAGACAGAAATCACCCCTGCAATCTACTGTCTATAGTATGACCTCAACAACTCACTCGTTAGGGTAATTGGAGGCTGCTTGTGAAAGAGAGCAAACCACTGTGGAATACCTTTCTGATTGACTGAAACTAATAGAAATATTCATTTTCACTAAGTGTGAAATTAGAGCTTTATTAAATTTACAAATCATCAATGATTTGTGATTCAATGAATATAATGATTCTTGAAAATTAGCTGTATCCTTTATATGATGCTAGCTAAATTCACCCTATACAACTACTAAGAGACTGCTTAGGTCCTTTTACAAAACTACAAACATGGGTTTGCCTGTTTACTATATTCCCATATAGCAGGTTTGATGCATATTACCAACCACCTTTTATACATTACCCAACTGATAACAGTTCCTCATTTTGTAGATTATGTTTTATTTTGGTTTCATTAGCAGTGTCTCATGGCTCCTCTAACCAACCATACTATCAATATAAGAAAATACCAGAGCTGAAACAAATGGACTGCAATGGCTCAGGCTCACCACAAAAGAATATCTCACCTAGTGTGGATAGTTGTAGGAGAGGAGAGAATTCTCCCTTGACTGAGATAAAATGGGTGACATTGGCTTTTCTCTCCTAGAGGGATTGCAGAAAAACTTGAAAGTAAATGTTTGAACTGAGATAACAGGAACATAGAGAGATTACCTGTGGATGTCTGCAGAATGTTTCAAAACATGTTTGGAAGCATCACATGACCAACATGATGTCATTGCCAGGAACGTTTATAAGAAACAGAAGGCTATTAAATGGTTCCTAGCTAGGCAGTCAGTGTACAAACAAACAAACAAACAAACAAAACACAGCAAAAAATCAAAATATATTGAGGCTATCATCACTTATATAAATATTTATTTCATGCCAGCCTATTAAAAAATCTAAAAACAACAAAAAATAATTATCAGAATAATTGTTGAAGATAGTTAATACTACATGTATTTGGTCATACAAGTACCTGGTCTCTGAGTGCTTTGTAACTTGGCCAACTTTCTATTGCTATTATCCCTCAGACTCTGAACTCATCTTTTTCTGAAGGCAAAGCATGCATATCCAGTTTCAAAAATAATTCAAAAGTTCTGGCTGATAGAATTTCCAACAGTGAATATAGAAATGATGAAGAAGCAAAATAGTATTTGCGGGTTTGATTCCTGTTTTTATACCTAAAATATTCAATATAAATTTGACTCAAGCAAATTTAATAGCTTTTCCTATACAGGTAGAAAATTTGCTATCTTAGTTTTCTCACTGGAGCATAAATGAAAATATTTTGGACTGTAACTTCTTTCTAGAAAATTCTTTTAAGCATGAAAACTAGAACACCAACTACTGAAATATCCTTACACATATGATGTTTATCTAGCTTTATATATAAAAATGAAAGATGGCAGGCAACATAAATATTTAGCAATACCAAATTCATAAACATTCTCTTGCTGTAATTCACATAACTGGAAAAATTGATGTTCATAGTCATGTAAAATAGTCACAAAAATGCTTATGTTGCTATGACAACATTTCTTTAAAGTATACTGAATTCTTTATATAATATTAACAGGACTTTTATGTAACACAAACCAAAAGCCAAACATGATGCATAGAAAATTAGGGCACACACCAAATATTAATTTTTACTATTTTTATGTGATGAGAAAATGGTTGCTTTTGTCCTTAATACTTTGAGTGCTTTTTCCTCATAATTTCTTGCATGGATGAGCTTTATAATGGAAATCATCTGACCTTTTATTTCAATGAGTAGGGCAGTGAATTATATTTGTAAAAGTAAATGTGATTAATGCAATTATCATCTGCAATCAGCACTCTAAGTGTAACATCTTCATGACCTATGTAATAATGACACAATCATAAATGTCTATAACATGCTAAGTGGCTCCTTAATCCTGAGAAAAGCATAAAACCAGGATTTGTGCTATTTCCTGATATATAAACTAAATTTTCTGAATCATTTAACTGCAATAGTAAAAAACAAATACCACTGTTATTATCACTACCCTTGATCTTATCATCATCTTAGATTAGACAAGTCACAGGGGCACCAAATAATCAATCATCTGTTTGTCAGTCTAACCATTCACAGTTCTAGATTAGCTCCTCAACACATTTAAATTTTTGGCAGGCTTTTATACTTGGAGAAATACTGTAGGTAAATTTAATTTAAGGAATTGTTTTGCAGCTTGGCTATTTTTCCCCCCAAAGGTAAAAGTGTCATGTTGTACTTAAAAAATGGTGACCTAAGAAAAAGACTCCAACAGTCATTACTCATTGAGGATTTCTTGATGTTTTACCATTATATATCAATATAACTTTGTTTAATGTGTGACTATTACCTTCATCCTTGAATAAGTTCAATTACAAGATGCTACTTTCAGTATAACCTTATAATAATCTAGTTCATTGACTTAATTTTTACATGTTTATTTCTATTGTCTCTTTAAACATAAAGCTTCTTCTTGATTTAGTCACATTTTTAATGCCTGAGAGCACCAACAGAAGAGAGAGCCAGATTTAGCTTAATGATCAAATTGGATTATTGAACTTTTCAGAAACAGATGCATAATCATCTTTACAATCAAAGAAACATACTGACAACTCATCTTCCCCCTGAACTTTCTCACTTACTTAATTTTTTTTTTGCTTATGAACTCAGATTCTGCCACATCAGCACAGTTGATAAAACTACATGTGACTAAATATCTAGGCTACCAAAGATGACTTCTATCTAAACCAGTAATGAGTCATAGATATGTTGCATATAAAAACTAGGACACACACACACACACACACACAAGAATTCCAATTCCTATGGTCATGTCTATCCACATGCTCTTCTTAAAAAAATATCATAAAATCAAATGGCCACCTAACCTGTCATGGTTGTCCTTTATGTTATAGTAATTCCCCAAGGCTTTTAAATCTTACATGTCTAATTTCCTGGCATATTCTCACCATTTTCTTATCAACTCTTGTCAATGATAACTAGTTATTGATAACAAAGAGAGTGCATAGCTCTAGCCTCAGGTTATAGAAATTACACATGCAAGATATGCAAACTGCATAGCTGTGGAACACAAACCAACTTCAATTTCTAATAATAAACCCAGTTGGACTGATCCTTTGATTCGTTAGTGTGCTAAGGATCCTTAAAACTTTAGTCTATTTAGTATTTCTATTCAAGAAAAAAGACCTGAGAAAAGAACACTTGCAAAGACCCTCATATTAGACTCAACCCACATCAATGAAAAAAGCAAAACCTAGAGAGAATAATAAAAATGACTATAGTAAAATATTCTCTTATACATAGAGAAAATATTGATAAAGTAGGGGTAACAACTGAGGAATTTTCTGGGCTCATTTATGATAGGTTTTGGCAAACTACCATTGAAATCACTCAGTCTGGACAAACAGGAAAAGCGTGCAGTGAAATGCAATATAGAAGAATGAATGGGCCCAGAAGTCCCCTGGTTCTCTGAGCAGATGCACAATTCTGCTTGCAGTCAGAAGCAACCAGGGAGCTGCACTTGCTAACAGGATCTGTAACTCACTTAGCACTCACTGTCTCCAGACCTGGTCTTTTGTTTGTTTCTCTTAACGCTGTGCCTGATTTGGTTAAAAGAGCAGCACTAGACAGATCCTTCCCATTTGAATCTCTTCCTGAGTCTTTTTTATTTCCTTATTTTTAATGAATATCATTAGTTTGACCCTGGCATCTCAGATAGACTGTGTCAGTTATCATTTTTTTTCTCATATGTAAACATTTTAATCCCATGATGGATTTAAATAAGCCACTTGGACTGGAATTTCTACCATTTAAATACATTGAAAACTGACACAAGTTTGAATTTTCAAACAAAGCATGATGAATCAGGTTGTTAAATAAAAGAAGCCTGTGATAGCACGTAATAGGAATGAGCATTAGAGTAAGGAATGGACTTTGAGTTATTGGGGTCAGATCAGGGTCTTAACTCTTGTATCACAAGCAGGTAAGATATTCAACATTTTAACTTCATTTTTCTTTTGTTTATTTTTTGACTAGAATAATTCAAATCACCTCTATGTCTCCTTTATTACCAAAATTTTACTGAATTATTCAAATCACTACCTTAATCAAGGCACCCGGCCTCTACCTCCATATTAACACTAAAGGCCCAGTATATCCAGCAGTCCCCAATTCTATTTATGTGAGATACCTGATCTCATAAACCATGACTTAAATTTCTGAACTCATTCCATGGAAATTTATGGCCACTGAATACGCACAATTGAAAAAACAGTTCAAATAAGAAAACAGTATTAGCACTGAGGATAGAACAATGCATGTCTCTTGGAGACATTAAACAAAGGCACATTGGCAGTGGTATAAAAAATGAGAAGAAAGAAGAGGAGAGTCAGAGACAGTTGCAGGTGGACCGAAAAACAGTGGTCAATGCTGTAGTCTTTTACTTTGTGTCCATGAACCTATTATAGAGAAGGTGAAAAAATGTTGTTTCCTTTATAGTTACTGTAAAGATTTAGGAAGATAATATACATTCTTGTGCTGGTACATCTGGGCGGGGGAGGGATGTGTTTGATTTTTTTTTAACAGTTAGATGAAATTAGAATAGCTATTTTGGTCCAAAACCATATGAAACATTGAGTTGAAGTTGTTAGAAATAAGGACATATGTTGTTCTGATGTCTTCCTTTTCCACTCTACTCTTCCTGTTTCCAACCAGATCAGATTATCTGTAGCAAAGCCTGTGAACAGAGTTCAAGTCAGCAACAAGCTTATAGTATGTGACATATGTTAAACACATTAATAGGGCTTAGTTTTTAATGAACACGTAACAGTTTCAGTAATATCCAACCAAGAATACAATCAGGACGATTTAGAGAAGATGATGAATATAATATAGTGGGTATGTTTGTGACTTACTGTGAACATGATTAGTCCTGAAGACAGAATGATGTGGATTGTCTTGAGAGACACTGCAGGGTTACTTAGGTCTCATTTCTGTGAGGAAACACCATGGTCAAAGCAACTCTTATAAAGAACGACAGTTAAGTGAGGATGGATTACATTATTATCAGGGCGGGAAGCATGGTAGTAAACAGGTACACATGGTGCTGGAGAAGGATCCAAGGGTTCTACCTCCGAGTCAGCAAGCAGCAAGAAGACAGAGAAACTCTAGGCCTGGATCCAACATCTGAAACCTCAATGTCCACTGTAAGTGACACACTTCCTCTAACAAGACCACACTTTCTAATAGTGCTACTCCCTATGAGCCAATGGGGTCCATTTATATTCAAACTACCACATTCCATTCCTGGGCCCCCATAGGCTTATTGTCATATCAGAATGTCAAAATATGCATTCGGTTCAACTTCAAAAGTCTCAACCCTGTTTAAAAATTCAAAGTCTCTTCTGAGACCAATGGCAATCTCTTAACTATAAAATACCCTATAAAACCAAAATCAGACAGCAAATCGCATACTTCCAACATATTATTTGTATTTTTTTTCTGGTTCTGCTTGCTCCTTTTCATTATAGATCTGCAAAAGACTGGCCACTCATATCCACATGACACAATCAATACTATACAGTTTTAGAATCTCCTCTGCTAAAACTGTCAATCCATGACTCTTCAACTTATCTTCAGGCAGATTTGGGGGGGGGGCAGGGACAAGGGCAGAAAGCAGCCCCATTCTTTGCCAAAATAATATAAGAACTGTCTCTAGACCATATACTAATATTTTTCTCCTGTGAAATCTCTGAAACCATGTGGCCAAAATAAAACTAACCCTCAGTACCTCTTTCTTCTTTTATTCCACTAAGTTGGTTCATTAAGCCCCACTTAAAACATGCAGCTGTTTTCCTAATTCAAATGCCCAAACTCTTCATTCCTCCAAACAAATGCATGGTCAGGCCCATCACAGAAATACTCCAATCATAGTACCAATTTCTGTCTTAGCTAGGATTTTATTGTTATGGAGAGACATCATGACCATGGCATTTCCTCTTATAAAGAAAAATATTTAATCGGGGCTGGCTTATGTTTTAGAGGTCTAGACTGTTATAATTGTGACCAGAAGCATGGCATCATGCAGGTAGACATGGTGCTAGGGAAAGGGCCAAGAGTTCTCTATCTGGATTAACAAAAGAGACAGAGACAGAGAGAGACAGAGACAGAGATACTGGGTGTGGCTTGAGCATTTGAAAGCTCAAAGCCCAGCCCCAATGATAGACTTCCTCCATGATCAAACCTACCAATAGTATCACTTCCTGTAAGCCTGAGGGAACCATTTTCATTTAAAGCACATTATAAGAATCAACAGTGCTTGGTAATGAAGTAGGTGTGAGTGAGGGAAACTAGAATGGAAGGGCAACTGTGAGGTTTCTAGTTTGTTTTGAGTGAAAGGCAGTTCTGTTCAGAGAGGAGAACAGACCTTTGTGCACCTTAAGTCTGAGATAGCTGGGACCCATCCAAATGTAAAACAGATGATGAGACATGGGAATCTCAGAATCAGAACCAGCTTGAGAACCCTATAATTGTAGCCTTTGGATCATAAGTTATAAATAATGTCATGGAAAATTATGTCACCCTCTAGATGCAAAGATGATGAAGGAGTCGTGAACCTAGGCAAGGAGCATAGAACTAATACCAATGGCCTAGGAATACAAAGAATCAGTAAGGCAAAAACAGATTACAAAGATTCACAAGCAAAATCTGGAGATATTTTTAACATGAAAGCCAAGAAAGAAAGTATTTCTAGCAAGAAGTGATCAGCAATAGTAAATGTAACCGAGTCATGGAAAGAATGAGTCCTCAGAGAAAAGCAGTTTCAATATTTATATCATTTCATATTACACTATTATAAATAATTTTTAAACTCAACATAACCAAACAGAACAAACTAAGAAACAAACATCTATAGTCCCATTGCTCTATAGATAACCCCAGATAAGCCTGGAAGTACTTCTTGGCTTACACATCCCGGATATTTTGAATATCACACTCAGAAGCAATATGGCTCTTCTAATTTTTTTCCTTAAAAATAATGTTACCATAGTGCTATTTGTTGTAAAAATTAAGCCACTTATGGAAGCTCTTTACAGTCTGTTTTAGACATGAGTGATAATGAAATACAACTGTCAATAATAGAAAAGCCCATGATGTGCATGGTTTAGTTTTTATCAATGCTAATAAAAAATATAGTTGCTTGAGAAGGAAACTCAGTTGAAAAACTGCATCTATCTGATTGGTTTGGGGGCATACCAGCATGGCATTTTCTTGAGTAATTATTAATATGGAAGAGTTGATCCCACTGAGAGTACTATTACTACTGAAAAGGTAGTCTCTGGTGGTATAAGAATTCAAGCTATGCAAGTCCCAGAGAGCAAGTCATTAAGTAGCATTCTTCCTTGCTTTTTGTTTCAGTTCCTGGTTCCAGGTTCCTGCTTTGAGTTTCTCCCTTGGCTTTTCTTAATGATTTACTGAAACATGGAAAATATAATAAACTCTTTCATCTCCAAGTTGCTTTTGGTCTTGAAATTTTATCATAACAACATAAAATAAACTAGGATACAAATTGGAGTTTGGATTATCATAAAAGAGATACCAATTAAGTAGTAAAACGTACAAACTTAGCATTTGAAAAGACCACAAAAGAGAAAGAAATCTAAGACTACATTGATTCCATCTGATTGTAAAACAATCTTGTGAAGACACACAATTAGTTCTTTAATGTAAAATAAATCAGAGGTCAGTAATTAATAGGTGGTCTGAAGATGTATAGTGTGGTATACACACAGGGACTAGATCAGGACAGCACAATATCAATCAAATGAGATATTTATCATTATGAGATGTTATTCATCCTAAGCAGGACATTATTTACAGAAGATTTGCACAAAAGCAAGGGACCTTTTCAAGAGCTGGGTGTTGTCTGTAATATGAGTAAAGCATATAAACTATTATAGTGTTAAGGCATTTGAACCTTATTCCAGAGCTAGTAGAGAAACACTGAAGGATTTTAAGCATGAGGAAGACATGGATTCTAGGTGAACTTGTGTTCAGAGAGAATGCCATTTTATAATGTTTAAAGCAGTAAGAGGTTAGATAGACCTGCAAACATGAGTTTCACATCTTCTGGTACCAGCTGTAAGGTCATATACTTTAGCTGATTCATGTATTCCCCTCGGCCATACTACAGTGACTGAAGAAATTGGATTGCCTGGTCCAGCCTCCATATGAGGCCTTTGCTTTGTCCTACTGTACCTTGTTTTGTCCCGTTTGGGAGACCTGCTATTTTCCGATGATGAAATTGAGACTGAGTGGATCTAGGTGACAGAGGAAGTAAGAGGTAGCTGGGAGAAGTGGAAGGAGAGAAAATGTGGTCAGGATGAGAGAAGACTTTTTTCAATTTAAAAAAAAACAAGAAAGAAAGAAAGAAAGAAGAAAAGAAAGAAGGAAAGGAAGAAAAAGGAAAAAAGGAAGAAAGAAAGAAAAGAAAGAAAAAATATCCACCATAAACTACAAAGACCTTACCCTTCCTTTAAATGTTAGGTGAATATATTTTAGTAGTAAATAATGGAAATTTGCTATTTGGAAATAGTTCTGATTAATGTATATGAATATACTTGTGTGTGTGTGTGTGTGTGTGTGTGTGTGTGTGTGTTTGTGCATCTCTGTGTGTGTGTGTGTGTGCAAGTGTGTGAAATATTACTGCTTAAAACTTACACACAGCACTACTTTTCTTTTTCTGGTGCCATGATTGAACCCAAAGTCTTGAAATGGTGGTTATAGATTATTTCCCTAACCCCTAAAAAACTATGTTATTTTGTTTAATTTTCATTCCTCAAACATGCATAATTTATTAGAACATCAAAAGGAATTCTACATCAATGATATGGCTTCAGGTTTCAGTTCACAGATCCATGCCATACTTAAAAAGCTTTTCCATTTCCTATGACACAAGATGTCTAGTAGAGTAAATGATTTTGAGTCATGAACAGTGTTTTACTTTCCAACACTAACATTTAACTACACCCCAACCCTCTACAAGGACAGCTTCCCAAAAATATTCAAAAGATTTGATAGAAATTTAGTTGATTTTGTCTTGCTTTTCTCAAAGTGGAAATGCCCAAGAAAATCAAAATGAGCAACAGACATGAAGAATAAAAAAATGCAAGCAGTGGAGCCGAACACCTTCCAGAATGTGAGTGAAGGGTTTGTCTATGATCTGTTTCAGCATGTGCATATGGAAGACATAGGCCATGTTTTTCTATTTGGCAAATTAGGACAATTTCTTTTCTTAGTGAACTGTAAACACACAGTCAGGTTTTATGAGCTTCCTTTGATTTTGCAGCTGAAATATTTTAGAGCTAAGGACTCTGCTATTCTACTTCCTCGAGACCAAAGCCAGTTAGTCATCATTGGCTTTAATCCAGTCTCACAAGCAGAATATTAAATTAAGGATAATAAATATGACCCTACACATAGGAAGCTTCAACAGAAGAACAGAATAAAAGGGGAAGTTTTGTCTACTGGGAAGCTAAAATTCTAGAAGGACCTTGATTTTAAGACTGAACTCTGACATCCCCTTCTTTAGCTCTCTTTAGATTGGGAAGCCCCTTGGTAAGAAATCAATGTATTATCTTCCTTTTTATTCATATATATTAATGAATATATATGAATAAAGGAGTGTTAATACTTGTAGGAGATATCAAAAATAAGTGAAGTTTATCCTACATTTCTAATAACAAACTCCGGGTAGCATAATTCCAAAGCACCACCATTGTCTGGCAGAAGACTTTAGGAAGACCTCTCTATCTGCAGATTGTACCCAGGACTTACCAAAGCTAGTCCCCTGAACTTGAATCTTGGTTGACATCTTTGATACAGATGTACTTGGCTACTATACCACTACAGTTCCTGCTCTTTCCTTCTTCTTCTCTGAAGCTGAAATGGCTGTAACAATATCTATTATTTGGGATGATGTAAGACTTTAAGTTTTAAGATATAAAGAATTTGTCTTGCATACAAATGCTTGGTAATTGTTAGCTTTTTGTATCTCCTTCTAAGTCTTCTAAAGGAAAGGAAATGTGCATACCATTTACTTTAATATCGATCTTTACGGATCATTATTATCACTAAGAAGATACATCAGAGATATAATTTCAAATATTCACAATTCTCCTAAATTCACAGGTTTTACTGAGCTTTATTCTTTTGAAGATGATGATATATGCAGAAGAGATGTTCTACAAAGGTATTACACATTAAAAGTAAAATGATACACACAGATACACACATAGGTTTATGAATGTGCCTTAGATTTATTATAATTATTTAGAAGTATCTTTTAATTTATTTTTGTTTTGTTTGTGTATGTGCATGCATATATCATGAAATTATGAATAAGAATAGTTTCAAAACTGTTTTAATATACTATTGGTAATTTAGAAAATTTCAGTACTTTGGATGCTATCTTTTTGAACACAAACCTGAGAATTTGTTGGAGAGAGTCATCATTTTTCTTCCTTCATGTCATTTGGTATGTGTCTCTATGTGTGTCTGTGTACCTGTGTGTGTGTCTGTGTGTGTGTATGTCTGTGTCTGTGTGTGTGTCTCTGTGTGTGTACATACTTTAGATGTATTGTTAACAAGGCAATATATAATGTGTAGAAAAAATAGATCGCACTTTTACCTTTTCAACCTCCACTATTCTTTACTTGTCTCGGTGAATCCTTTCACATCTCAGGTACAATGCTACCTTAGCAGGAATTTCAAGTCTCCTGATCCTCTTTAAACTAATTTTGCTCAATCTCACTTAGGCTAAGCTGATGTCTATTTTATCAAACTGCTATACATTATTAGCATTTTCCCTGCATCCCTAATTTACTAATAAATATAATCTTGGTGTATTAATCCTTAATGATCTGAGAAAAACATTTATAAACTCAAATGATAATCATTAAAGTTTTAATATATCCAGGTGAGAAATCATTTGAACTCTTCTCGACTTCTTAACTTTCAACCTAATGTGATAAGGAGTACCATATACCTTTTAAGTTTTGGGTTTAAAAATCATTTAAAAAATCATTTAAAGTGACAAAATGTGTTATAGGATAATGTTGAGCATAAAGTCTTTTTAAAAGTTTGAAGAATGGAGGAATATTTTATTATGAGATATAGAAATGTGTCCACTATTATATATTTTTACGTAAAATATTTAGTCTTTTCAAAAAACTGATTGCTCTACTTCGATTTAAGAACTATTATTCTTCAATACTTAGAGATACTGCTGTGCATGCCTGAAGGGCCACCTTTAGCCTTGCGAATTTATCATGTCAGATCAGCAGGCGATGAGAAGCTGAAGCCATGCCCACTCCACGGCTGTATTTCAGTAGGTTTCATTTTCTTCTTCTGACTGCCACTTTACGCTCTGGTTACATTAGTAAAAAGCTTGGTTAAAAGAGTCTCATTGTGAAGAGGAACCAGGAGAAAGCTTTGCTACAAGGCTAATTCACTATTCTGAAGGGGCTGACCCCGTCTCTCCTACAATAAAGGCTAATAGTTCAATGGGCCCAATGCACTCAGCTCATCTAGGAAGAAGCTGATGAGTGGAAACTGCAATTCCATCAAAGTTCGTGTATAAACGCTATTACCAGATATAAAACTACACCTGTCCCTACTTGATGTAAAATGTAACTTTTTAAAAAATTAACCAACTGGTATGAGTGCTATTATTAAATATAAAACATATCTACTCTTAAATGTCTAAGTTTTTCAATACTTCATGTACATCTGACACTGATTGTTTCTTATGGTGACATTCTTGATAATAAATTGGGGTACAATAAGAAAAGGTCAATTTTTACTAATTGTTAAATAAACAAATCTTAAATCTGAAAATTATTCATCCCCTAAGTCTTAATATTTCTTAGAGGATTATAAATACTTAAATACTGCCATCTTAAAGTAACCTAATAGCTGTTATGCAATATTTAGTATTCCAGCATTCTAATATAATGAGACAAGTTTTCCCATGTAAGATATCCTTGTCTAACATTCACAAGAGTAAGAGCAATTTCCTAAACATGAGTAGTGTGTTGCCTCAAGACATGGCCATGCTACGTACATCAAATTATGCAAACAGATAGAAATTCATGAGCAGATAAAGGAAGTGATAGAAATTAGATGCATAAAATTCAGAAACAAAGTTCTTGTATAGTTAAGGACAGAAGGGTTTTTCAAGCTTAATTGTGTCACTTGGGGATGGTTCTCCCTCAGTGTTAGAAATAAATGATTATTACAAAATTTTGGTCTTCATAGATACCACCTCCTCCCAAAATAATATAATGGGTCTTTGGGTGATTAATTTGTATAAACATAAGGTTAAATTCTTACCAATTGCATAAAGAAAAATCAGTTTTAAGGAGTGGTTTCAGTTATGAAATGCCTCTAATGTGAAAATCATATGCTATTCAGTCTATCATTCCAACCATAAAAATACCATCTTTCAATTTAATTTCAGATTTTGTTCTATATCTAGGGGCAAAATTTCAATTTTTAAAAGTAGTGATCTGTCCTTATGATGAGTTAAATATGACAATATTTATGCAGAAATATGTGGGAGTTTATGTAAAGCATGTGTGTTCTGTCACTTGACAACTTACACAGGGATGTTTGAGATCTCTCTAGCATTTGAATATTGTCACATACATTGAATTTTAATGACCTACTTATATTGAAAAGATATGATAATTTTTCCAAGCTAGTAGAAAGTGGACTACTTTGAGTTAATTCTTCTTGGTGCAGTAGAAATAGTAAGTCAAAGAATTGTAGGTCATATTGAACACACACTTGGAAATCTAAGGATTTCAGTTTGCTCATTAGAAAAGGATCAAGGTGAATTATAAGAAATCCTACATCTTTCAACCTCTAATGATCCAGTTGTAGGATTTTAAATAAAGAATAGGCAAATAAAGTTGGCACAATATCTTTATCCTGTACAAAGTTCTCTACAAAGGTTTTTGGCTTGGTTACCTACTCTCAAGATAGTTATAACCTTTGAGAGATTTGGAAGCATCAAAACAATTGATGGTGTTTATTATTGAAGTTTAATATGTATTTCTCATTCCCTGAAATTTAGAAGATAAACTATGGCATTGCTGTTATGTATAAGTTTTCTTTTATCTGAAAAGCAAATAAAACACCAGGATACTTCACTTTCAGGCACACACACACACACTGTGTGTGTGTGTGTGTGTGTGTACGCACGCACATACTAAAATGAGCCCAGGAAGCTTCACAACTTCTAGTGTTGATTGAGCAACAAATACACATCAGGAATTAATCTAAATATGCTAATATATGAACTTATTCAATCTTATAATAATTCTTTAAGGTGGAATTTTTATTATTATAAACATCTTGTAGATTACATATGAGCAATACAAGACAAGCTGTGGGTACTAGGATTTGTTGATGCTAAGATAGAACTCACAGATCATGTGAAGCTTAAGAAAAAGGAAGACCAAAGTGTAAATGTTTCAATCCTACATAGAAGGAAGAACAAAACCACAGGAGGCAGAGAGAGGGGGCGCATGGGAGGGAGAGAGGAGGGGAGAGAAAAATTGGGGACAGAATCAGGTATGGGAAGGTACAGGAGAAAATACAGAGGGTCAGGAATTAGATAGAAATATGTAGTAGTTGGGGATTGGAAACTGGAAGTAGTCAGTAGGAAGTACCAGACTCCAAGGAAGCAAGAGGCTCCCAGGACCTAATGGGTTTGCCTTTAGTTGAAATATGCAACAAAGTGGAGATAGAATCTACAGAGACCACCTCCAGCAGATCGGCTTGGCCCCCAGTTCAGCGATGGGGCCACCCACCCATCTCAAAAGTTTTAATCCAGAGTTGTTCCTGTCCAAAGGAAATACAGAGACAAAAAACATGAAGCAGAGACTGAAAGAAAGGCCATACAGAGACCACTCCACCTATGGATCCATCCCATCTGCAGACACCAAACCCCAACACTAGCTAATACTAAGAAGTGCTTGCTGACATGAGCCTGGAATGGATGTCCCCTGAGAGGTTCTGCACCTGCCTAATACAGATGCAGATACTCACATGGACTGAGCTCAGGGAACTCAATAGAAGAGCTAAGGGAAGGACTGAAGGAGCTGAGGAAGATTGTAACCACATAGTAATAACAATATCTACTAACAGGACTGGGCCACTCAGAGCTCCCAAGGACTAAACCACTAACCCAATAGTATACATGGAGGGAGCCAGGACTCTAGATACATATGTAGCAGAGGATAGCCATATATGACAGCAATGTGAGGGGAGGGAGTCTTGATGCCTCAGTGTAGGGGGATGCTAGAGCGGTGTGGTGGAGTGGGTGAATGGGTAGAAGAGCACCCTCATAGAGGCAAAAGTGACAAAAGAGAGAGGGGATTGGAGGGTGTGTTGAGGGGAAAAGCAGGATAACATTTGAAATATAAATGAATAAAATGATAAAAAATAAAATATACCACTAACTCCATCACGAATTATACTTAAACTTTGTAACTTGCCAAAGTCATTACCTATTGATCCTGTGACCCTGAGAGGTAGAATGTCACCATGTGACCTTGAGACTAACATAAACATTAAGCCACAACAGCCAGATGAGTGTATGCTTTGGAGGTGCAGAAGAGAGCAGAGCAGAAAAGGCTTTGTCTGGATGCTTACTTGGAGTTGCATGGGGAAAATATTAAGTGAGGAAAATGATCAAAACAGATTATTGCTGGTGGTAAGTGCTGATATAATTGAAGAATCTTGACCTGTGATAGAATGCCAACTGTTTGGATGGTATGATCAAGAAAGCCTTCTGAGTTTGGGGGACTCTACACCTCAGTGGGTTAGCTAAATGGGACTCCAGGTGAATGCTTTTAGTTACAGATGACAACTCTAAGGCAGAAAGGCTCAGATGCTATGCTTTAGAAGAAAAAAGGCCTTAAAAGATGATGTCAGAGAAAACAAAGAAGGCCAACGACCATGTTGATCACTGCTATTTATAATATGAAATTTAAATTTTTTGAGGGGGGTGTCTGTGCAAAATGGAAGCTACTATAGGGTTTTGAGGAGAGAAATGACATGATCTAACTTATAATTTTAACAAAATACTTCTGACTACCCTGCTGAAAATAAGCTGAAAGAGAAAACAAGATCTGGAGCAGAGAGACCAGTTAGGATGCTAACCTGTCAAATTATTTGTGAGATTAGGCAAATGGGTGCTAATCATGTCTCCAGTGAATTGATCAAAAGTTTTATTTGATGCACAAAAATAATTTGAATGTGATTTCAATGCAAATTGGGAAAGACTTTCAAGGGACTTGGCAAAGGACACAATACACTAATCTCTGTCAAATTATATAAAAGGAGAACACAACCAAATTGGATATAAACCACATATAAATTAAAATTAAAACATATCGCCAAAGTCATGTTTGAACCCTGGAAGGGTATCATCTACACAGTATGAAATTTAAACCTTGATATAATATAGTAAATACTACATCTAATATTGAATATAGAAAATATTTTTAAGATACATTCTTAATATTATTCTCTAGTGTCAACTCTAGGAAATGGTCTGTTGATTTCTTCTCATTATACAAAAGAGAAAGAGAAATGAGACTGAGCAAGAGATTCTGGCCGTATGAAGTGACCATGGTTTAAGGAACTGGGTCACAGAAGAGGCAAGGGAATCACCCATGGAGCACTTTGGATCAACAAAGAAATTCTGGGTTTATAAATCCAATGCCACAGTCCTCTGAGTCACAGATATTCTTATTGTGCAAAACTTTTCCTATGGTTAATATCAATAATGTCAGCTGATGGAAGAACCATCCTGACATACTCACTATTTGGTCAAATATTATCATGGGAGTTGAAATGCAAATATATATACATTATATATATATATATATATATATATATATATATATATATATATATATATATATATATATATATATATATATATATATATATACATATACATATAGTAGAATTTCGAAGGTAGTCTTCTGCTTTACTGTGTGAAGTAGTTAAGATGAAAAGTATCCCCCGAAATCTTGGACATTTAAATTCTTGGTATCCAGTTGATAACGTTACTTAGTGAAGTTTAGCAAGTGCATCCGGAAGTGTGTCATTGGAGGCCTTAAGTGTTTAAACTCTCAGTGCCTCTTCTAGTTAGTGTTCTTTGCTTCATTTAAGATATGAGAGATGGCTCAGCAGTTAAGAGCACTGACTGCTCTTCCAGAGGTCCTACGTTCAATTCCCAGCCATCACATGGTGGCTGACAAACATCTGGAATGAGATTCGATGCAGCACTCTTCTGGTGTGTCTGAAGAGACTTACAGTCTACTCATATACCTAAAATAAATAAATCTTTTAAAAAGTTATGACCCTAAGCTTACTGCTGTGTTGAAGACTTGGTGTCATTCCTCCCTAGCCTTATAGACATATATTCTGGAAACATAATAAAATGTAAGCTCTTCTGTGAGATGCTTAGTCATGGTGCTTTATACCAACAGTACATAAGTGACAAGCATAGTATAGTGAAAAGGTCTGTCCTATACCTTTTAGGACTTACTCTCCTAAAGAGCTGAAGTATGCAGCCAACAGGGGGTAAAATATTATATAAATTTATTCATAATATTTAAAATATAAAAGTAGTATCAAAAGGAGCAGGTAGTGATATGCAGTATTTGGGAATACCTATGGACTCAAATAGACTGCCTACAGTGAAATAACAATTAATAACAATTATAGTATTAAACTGATACTGATACCCACCTATGTGCAAGCGTGCACGCACACACACACACACACACACACACACACACACATACAAACACATAAGAAAGAAGATAAACTTGTACAAAATAAATTGGTATTGCATTTTGATATTTAATAAAGATGATTGATTTACCTTTTCAGGAAAATTAGAAAAATGAAACAGAAGATTCATGGCTAAGGAGACGGCTTACTCAATACAATGGCTGCTAAGGAAGCCAAAGGACCTGAATGCAATCTTGTACCCATAGCTGGGTGTAGTACCATTTCTTACAGTTTTGAAATATTGGAAGGGAAAAAAGGCAGACCTCTGGAGCCTAAACATAGGTACCACATATATGTGTATCAACCTACTTGCAACCACAAACACAAAATAGCATAATACACCCTCAAAAAAAGTCAGACAAATGATTATTTTGAAAAGGAACCACCAGTAGTCATTTTTACATTGAACAATAATGAAGTTGCATAGTTAGTGTTAATTCAGTGGCGTGCTAAAAAGATTTGAGAATTCATAATATAATAATACAGAAAAGAGAAATAAAATAATGGCCATTGAGAAAATCCTTGCAGTAGACAAAGATAAAGACAAGGGAAGTAAGGGTGGATTTTTCAGGTCTCCTGTAATGAACAAGACAGTTCAGGGTGTAGTTCTAAATAGAAATGTACTAAAAAGAAGGAGGAGAGTGACCATAGGTCATGTTTGTTTGTGCCGGTGCATTATCAGGATGCAGCTATGCAACTTGGAGCAAAGAAAGCTATGCACCTGCACCGACTTAGACTGGGGTGATGCATGCCGTGCTCTTTGATGAGAACATTTCAAAGGGATGGCTCCCAGGTTCTGAGAATATCAGACATGAGTCACAAAAATGGCAAAGAGCTTTTTTAAAGATTTAAATTTCAAAGGGGGCAGAGACAGGAATTATAATAAGTGTTTTAAAGTTAATGCTCTAGAGAAATAGAGAACTTCTATGGCTTAGACATCTGCTTGTATAGTGGCTATGTTGAGACGGATCAGGAGCCTATCTAAAGTTTATTCAGACTGAACAAAGTGTTAAGATCAGCCTGGTATGTTTGTGAACAGATGTCACCATTTTTTGAACTCAGTATTGAATTTTCTTGGAAAAAATAAAGCCTTAAATGATAGCACATGACCCAGCAATATCACTGCTCTGAACATAGCCAAAGATCTCAAAGGCTTCCTAGAGGAATGCTTACACATACACCATTCCCAATAGCTAGGAGAGTGAAGCAGTTCATTGCTCAACAACAGATGAATAAATAAACAAAACGTGGATCACATGGAAACAGAATTTTATTCATCAATAAGAAAAATAATGTAATGATGTTTGTAGGAAATGGATGGGGTAGGAAATATTACATGAAACTCTAAAAGGCAGACACATGTTTTCTCTCATATTCAAATCCTAGGATTTAAGCTTTTCATTTGTATTCATATGATATAATATAGTTCATGAAACTGTAAAGGGAACCATGAAGAGTCAGAATGATTGAGGCTGGGGAGAGAAAAAGGCAGTAACAATGTGTATGACTTAAAAGTAGATTGGGAGTTCTGTGCAGAGGAGAAGAAAGAGGCACAAGGATGAACGTGAAGAAAAAAACATTATTTTATTTTTAAAAAATGTGTTTGTGAAGATTCTATAGTAACACACTATACAGGCTAATTTAGAAAGTTGAAAATAAATTTGAATTTTCATCCAGGATATTTATTAACTGCATCAAAATCTGTTCACTGTGTGTAGCAGCCAATCAGGGGTGCTATTCGTGCCTCTCACCATCAATAATAAATCATAAAAATGTTGTATTTGGAAAAAATTTGCCTTGGTCACTATAGATGATGACATAGCTAATATCAAGGTCAGGAAGCAAAGATTCAATCCACAATTAAATTTAGAAAATACCTTCAAAAACGCAGTGAAGGAATGTTACTTGAAACCAATCAATATCATCCAAAACAGAACATCAAAAATGTGACTCTTCTGGAACAATGTAGCACCAAGATTTATGTTGACAACGTAAGTACATTTTGAAGGAATACAAATCACATATGTCTCTGGTAAGAAACAAACATTATATATATATATATATATATATATATATATATAATAGGGGAGATTATATCTGGGTCACTGTTGGAAGCCCAGAGATAAAAATGTGGGACATCATGAAGAACCTTCCTGAAACTGGTCAGACTGAAGAAGTGTCATACAAATGAAAGACTTTTGTTTCCAGTTCATGTCAGCATGCCCCATTTGAGTTTCAAATCTGTGTATGCTTTTTCATTCATCCTATTCATCAATAGTAGTCTTTCAATATTCCAGCTCTATGAGATGCTAAAATGTTCTCACAAATATGTATAGAGTTTCAATGCAACATTTTCTATGGATATTTGACTATAAAAATGTCTTAAAATCCACAAGGATAAGTATAGGAAACATGCTGTCAATTTGGAATGGACAGTCCAAATGACTTTTTAAAAAATGTATTGCCATTGTCATTGTTTGCTTTCCAGAAGTTGAAGGTAAGACCTAATTGCTGAAGGCACCACAAGCTTCAGACATAGCACTTGGAGAAACTAGAATGGAACTGACATAGAAGCTTCCTCCCTAAAGACAAACTCTGATAGCACTGGAAGATCCTGCACAAGCTATTAAAGGAGACAACAATAACTAGGACTAATAATTTTGTAAAACATATGGACCAGAGTAATATGGACAGGCTAACAAAATACCCCAATGGTGCAACAGTGGCACTAATGTCTTGGTGGTACCCAACAGATCTCTAATTAGAATGAAGGTCCATTCAATAGAGGGAACTCATGGTTGGGCACGTTAACATTGCAAAATATGCATGCAGTTATGAATCTTAGAGGATTAACTGCTACTGCTATTTTGCTAATCTACTATAGACTCACATTTCATTCAAAATATTTAGCCGTATACCCATAGATAAGTGTAGCTCTCACACGTTTTCAAGGAAACTTCTTTTGCTAGTTGTTGGACATGATTATAATATCCAAAACTGGTAAAAATACAAAGACAACTTATCATGGTGTTCTCAACCCTGATTGATGTGCAAACCAAACAATTCATCAGCCCGAGGTTCATAATGACATGGCAGAAGAGGAAGTTGAAAATTTTTAGAGCTAGATGATCAGAACCACTGGTGCTAGAACATGTCTTCTAGACTGGTCAAGGATACTGTTCTTATGAAATATCAACAGTGAGTTCAGCTAAAGAAGACCTGCTTAATAACATCACTTGATAAGGCAAAACAGGTGTAGAAATTTCAGAGAACCCCACTCTATAGACAATTAATGGCTACTGAGAAAGGAGAATAAATCACCACAGGGAAGAAACTACTTATAGATTATCTGATTTCAAGTCATCAGATTTGAGATATCTGTGAGAGAGTAAATGTGTGTGTGTGTAAATGTTTGTGTGTATGTATGTATGCATATATACATACAAATACACACATACATATATATGAAAGAGTAATAAATATATCTGTATTATATATGCAACATATATATATAATCCGTATTTTATGTATATGCAACACTAAATTGACTAAATTGACGACGACATGCTTCCTATGCTTAGCCTTGTGGATTTTAAGATATCTTTATAGTCAATATGTATATATACACATATATACATACAGGTTATGTAACAATAATTAAAATTAAAGAATAGCTAAAAAATTTGAAAGGTAATAGTGGTAACAAAAATGGAGCCAGGTAAATATGATAATATAAAACTATATAAATGTAGTATCATTTATAAAATTTTTCAAAAAGTAATTAAAAATAAACCTTTTTCAGCTCCTTCAGTCCTTTCTCTAGCTCCTTCATTGGGAACTCTAGCTCCTTCATTCCCCATGTTCAGTCCAATTGTTAAAGTGTCTACAACCCCATGAGAAGAACAAAATTATCAACTAACCAAACCCACCACACTAAAACACCAACCAATGAGTTGTTATGGAGAGACCCATGGCTCCTGGTGCTTATGCAGCAGAGGATAGTATTCTCTGGCATCAGTGAGAGGAGAGGACTTTGGTCCATTGAAGGCTCTTTTTCCCTGTGTAGGGGAATGCTGAGGTAGGAGAGGGTGGTTGGAAGAGGGAGCACTCTCATAGAGGCAATGGGAGAGGGAGGGAGGATGGGATTGGGGGAAAGGGGCTAACACCTGAATTGTAAATACAGAGAATATCCAATAAAAATTAAATAAAAAATAAATTTCAATCTCAAAAAAAAAGAAAGAAAAACTCTTTTATATACCTTTGAATGCTGCCCAAATGATGATGGAATTCATGAAAAATGTTGCCTATGTCACCGAATCAAATGAGTGACATAAACATGTAGTTGTTTGGGAGAAAGTAGCAGGGATCTTACAGCCTTATAGCAAGGATGGATTAGAACCCAGCATGTCTCCATGCCAGCCACCTACTGTGATGGTACTTGCAATTAATCAGGCAGCTTAGTAACCCAGAGTGTGCCAGAAAGACTGAGATCAAAAAGACTTTGGAAAAAGACTTTTCCAACTTCCTCTTGCTGAAATGTTTCCACCCTTTCTCTCCAACACGCGTTTTGACAAGTTGTCTTTGTTTGAATGTCTACAACAAAATACTGTGATGCTGGTATTTCCGGCTTTACAGATGCATGGATCACTATGTCTGTACCATTCTCACCTCTATCAGACTGGAATGCAACTCTTTCGATTATAGATTAGAAAGTTTAAATGAGCATATTAGTCTCTGCCAACATGTTCCATTTCTACACTGTCTTATAACTTGAGTCAAATTTCATTTTTAATTCAAAGAAACAACAAACAAACCAAAACCCCTATTCCAGTGAATTCTCTCAGGTGCTCTCTTGTCGGAATTATTTTTTTCATACAGTAGTTCTTGTGATATGCCTCTTCTAGTGTGTTCCTTTTTATGTATTTCTTCTTATAAATCTTTATTGTTAGCTGTCTCATGTAAGAAAGAGTTGAAGGAACTGAAGGGGATGTCAACCCCATAGGAAGAAGAACAGTGTCAACTAACCTGGACACCAAGAAGATCCCAGAGACTAAGCCTCCAACCAAAGAGTATACATGGGCCGGTCCAAGGTTTCTGACACATATGTAGCAGAGGACTGCTTAGTCTGGCCTTAGTGAAGAGGATGCACCCTATTCTGTAGAGACTTGATGCCCCAGAGAAGGAATATGCTAGCAGAGGTGGCGTGGAGAAGCCCTTCTCAGAGGCAAAGAGGAGACGGGGTGAAGAAATCTGAGAGGGAACCCAGGAAGGAGGACAACATTTATGATGTAAACAAATAAAATAATTTATTAAAATATTCCTATTTAAAATGTATAAGGTCAGGAAGTCTCTCTCATCTTTCCCCTTCATGATCTTAGTAGAAAGCACACCATAAATTTTGTTTGTGAGGCTTTTGTCCTTGATAAATGACAAGTTAAAATAAAAACAGGGCATGTGGCACAATGATGGAGTTGCTCTTGGATTAGAGTAGTTGATGATAAAATTGACTTGCAATAACAGTCATGTTTTTACTTAAGTGACATTGAGCAGCTCACTCTGTCTGTCCATCCATCCACCCATCCATCCATCCATCCTTCCATGCATCCATCAGTCTACCTATCTATCCATTCTTCCATCCATCCACCCACCCATCCATCCATCCATCCATCCATCCATCCATCCATCCATCCATCCATCCATCCATCCATCCATGCATGTTTTATATATAAAAAATAACAGTACTTTCCACAAAAAGTTGCTTAAAGGATAACATTATAACTAACTTAAATAGCTGTATACTGTAAAGCAAATACTTTTGCTTCTCTGTTTGTATAGCCAGTTGTGATATATCTGGGGAATGTTTATGCAGCATAATTCTGTCTATATACATATAAATATACATACATAGACATATAGGAAATATTAATACATATAAATATACATGTATGTGTATATTTGATTAAATATGTCCCAGATATAATGCATTATATGAATATATATTTATCACTTGATATATATGTGTGTATGTGTGTATATATAAATTTATGCATATATAATCTATGTCACTTTATTTTACACAGAGCTAGGATAGTAAGAATTTGCTAAATTATTTATGATGCGATGAGGGGATACATTACAGGTCTCTAAATCCATCAATTAACTTTTAGAAGAAAATTTGGGCATACAAAAATTCATAGTGTTTCTCCTCTTCTGTTTTTTTGTTGAATTTTGTATATTCAAGTTATGATTATGTCTATGCTCAGTTTTGAGTTAATAGTGATATGATGAGTAGGATAAAATGATGTTATCATTTGGTTCCCTGCTATTATTTCATTGTAGCAATTTTAATGAGTTGCTTTTGCACACTTGCTGGTAACTCATCTATTTATGGTACCTTGCTGCCCTGTTTAGAATTGATTTGAAATTTCTCATCTATCTATATATGGTGTCTCACTGCTTTGTTCATAATAGATTTGAAAAAGTTAGAGTGTGTTAGATTTGTAACATTTTTCTATGTGTTCACTATTCAAGTTCTTTGCATTTCCCTATGAGGTTGGGAATAGCCAATCTCTGCAAATTTCCTCTTCAGTTTTTATTTTAATTTTAGCTTGGGAATGACATACAGCTAAATATTGACTAATCATTCTAGGAAGAAGGTGGATTTCTCTATGCAGGCCACTAATTTATCACAGCAATCTTTGAAAATTCAGATCTGTCATATTCTTACCATATTTGCCCTTAAATATTCACTTTTATGATACTATTACTAATAAAATTGCCTATAAAATTTCAGCCATATTGAAAAACAGGAAATAGAGTAGAAAATAAACATGAATTCATATATAATGAATTGATATATATATATACACATTGTTTGTGTATAATATATTGTATTCACACATACATATACACATACATACACACATGGTAGTTATAAATTAAATGAAAATAAATTATTGTATCATTTAATTTGTATGAAATTTTAGAAAATGCAAACTCACATGTTATGAGACCAACCTTTGTTTCTCTGGCAATTGGCTGAAGGAAGAATGAGGAAATACAAAATGGCTAAGGAAACTTTTAAGGGTTTTATTGATCTGCCCTTTAGAAAAGTATTATAGTTTGTATATCTTAATAAACAGTGTCATTCACTCATAGATTTCGGACCCAAACTTGAAGATGCTAATGTTGACTGATCGGTTCACTTTTTCCTGAGGACAGTCTTCTAGGCATGAGATGACTGCTTGATTCCTTCTTAGACTCTAATGATGTTGTTCCTCCGTGTTCAATTCTATTCCTAGTATCTCTCGTGAATTTAAAAGTCATGCTGAATTATGGCCCCCTCATGACATTGTCTCTACTTAATGATACTCACAAAGGCCTTATTTTTAAAATATAACTGGGAGTTATGGTTTTAGCATATGAATTTAAGGGGACATAATTCAGGCCATAGTATTGCCCCCTCTGATCCTCCAAATTATTCTTTTTTATGTGCAAAGTATCCTTATAACCTCCCAGTAGCATCAAAAGTTTCATTCATTCTAGCACTAACTCAAAGCACAAAGTCATTTATAAAGATTTAAAACAGAATGTAATGGTAATTAATGAAAAAAGGACATTCTTTTAAAAGTAAACAAGGGGAGATGTGTGGGAAGTTTTGGAGGGAGGGAAGGAAGGAAGAACTGGTGTGATCTTACAGGGAAAACTTGAGATGTGATTCATCCTGAAGCAGAATTCTCCTCCGGTAACCGTTGTGTGCTTCCAAGATGCCATGACAGGGATATCACAAGTAAGACATTGCCATTCCAAGAAGAGCAAGCTTCAGTGAGGTAAAGCTAATAGCTGACAAGAAATTGCCAAAACTTTCAGGACAAACTCAATACTTCCTAAGACTCAGAACGCTTCTTGTTGGCTCTGTGTTCTGTTCTCTAAACCAACTAAGGTTTCAGGATTTTCCTATAAGGTCGCTTTCTAGTGAGACATCATCATTTTTATTAATCATTTTATTCATTTACATTTCAAATCACCAGCCCTCCATCTTATTTCCACTAAGGCCACCCCCCTTTGGCTCTATGAGGGTACTCCTCCACCCATTCATCCACTCCTGTCTCACCCCTCTAGCATTGCCCTATGCTGGGGCATCAAACCTCCCGCTCCCAGCATTGATATCAGATAAGACCATCCTCTGCTACATATGTATCTGGAGTCCTGTTTCACTCCATGTATATTTATTGGTGGTTTAGTCCCTGGGAGCTCTTGTTGGTCCAGCTGATATTGTTCTTCTTCTGGGGTTACAATTCCTTTCAGCTCCTCCAGCCCGTCCCCTAGCTCTTCCATCGTTGAAGGAAGTGAAGAAAGGAACTCAAACAGAGCATGATGCTGGAGACAGAAGCTGATGCAGAGGCCTTGGAGGGATGGTGCTTACTGGCTTGCTTCCCATGGCTTACTCAGCTTTCTTATAAAACCCAAGACACCAGCCCAGGAATGGTACCACTCATGATAGGTTGGGTCCTCTACCATCATTAGCTAATTAAGATAATGCCTTAGAACTGGTTCTCATAGAGGCATTTTTTTTCAATGTAGTCTCCCTTTCTGAAGACTAGTTTGTGTCACCTTGACACACAAAGCCAGTCAGTTCAGCTATGTCACTCTGACAACAAAAGGCCATCAGTCACATGGAAAGTCGGTAATAATATGAATGTGTCATTAGAAGCTGTATTAGCATGGCACACATGACAATTTTCTTCTTCTTTTATGGAAACTACCTGCTTTGCGTTTAAATGTCATCTGTGTTTATCACACTACATGGTTCTTGACATTTTGCATCATTTAAAACCATATTGTAGCTGAAACTTTGACAACAGGAGCTAATTATTGAGAGACCAGAGAGTAATTTTCCCCTAAGCAGTAAATTATGGAGAAGGTGTGAATTATTAGTCCTTTGTGAAACTCGGTAGTTGAGAACTTTTGTTCAATATTGTAAAATAGTTAACTCTTTCTTAAAGTACTTGTTAATGTTCGAAAGTTCATGAAACATTATAGGAATAAAAATTCTTAGGCAGTCTATTAGGTCATTTTGTCTTAAACCATCTGTACACATAATATTGGGAAAATGTTTTCAAATTCTTCCATAAAAAGAAAATATTACTTGAAAAGATGTCTTTAATGAAAAAAATTATTCCTTCAAAAGTAAAGATTACATGTTTATGTAAGATAAAATTCATGGTTTTACAGTTCTTCTTTCAAATTACATTAATATCATTTAAATGATTTATGAATTTTAATATTTTTACAAGATCTTTTTGCATTATATTTATTAGTAGCCACAATGTAAGTATTTTTTGCTCTTGTATACACAGTCCATGAAGATAAATTGCATCTAACATATGTTCAGAAATATCAGTGGTTATCAAAGGAAAATATTCACTAGGAAAATTTAAAATAGATTCATTGGAAATTGTGATGGTTTAAAGATTTTGCATTACTGAAAATAGCAAGTTAGCTTATAGATTTCATGCCCATTGGTATAAGACATGAGACTCCTGGACCAGAAATTATTTACATCTCTTTCTCATACAATAAAGCAATGGTTCTCAACCTGTGAGTGATGACAATCTTAGGCTCAAATGGTCCCTTCACTGGGTGCCATAAGTTCATCAGAAAACACATTTACATTACAATCCATAAGAGTAGCAATATTACAGTTATGAAGTAGCAAAAAAATAATTTTGTGGTTGAGGGTCAATACAATATGAGGAACTGTATTAAAGGGTCTCAGCATTAGGAATGGCGAGAACCACTGCAGTAGGGTCTTGACACTTTTGCTTCATTTTCTGAGCCTTGATTTTTACAGTCTCCATGAAGGAAGACTTCATGTAGATGTAGTGCATTGTCCTATAGCAGAGGAACACAGGACCTGAATGTTTCATAATGGGCAGGAAGGATGTCTGATCTTTAATCTGGGCAAAGATGTTAACTTTATCTTTCAGGGGTGTTTGGTTCCCTGACAGATTAGTCTGAAAATGGTGGTCGGTAACTCAGATGTCAAGGCAGAAACACACCGAATTTATAGAGAATTGTGTAGTACTTTTTCTAGAATATTTTATTACTCTAAATTGATCTTTGTGGGAGCTGGAGATATGGCTCAGTGGTTAAGAGCACTGACAGCACTTCAACAGAGTCCTGAGTTCAAATCCCAGCAACCACATGGTGGGTCACAGCCATCTGTAATAAGATCTGATGTCCTCCTAAGATGTGTCTGAAGACAGTTACAGCGTACTTATATATAATAAATAAATACATCTAAATTGAACTTTGCTAACGAATGTTGGTCATGTGATTGTCACTAAATTCTTAAAGAGTTTTACTATATTAACATTTGGTATATTAACATCTAATATAATAGCTTTCAGTATATTAACAATTACCTAATTTGATTAGGCAAATTCATTAACTCACCACAATTTGGCATTATATGCAAAACCTTCTCATTAATACATTAATTGAGGGAAGAAAAGGGAAGCTGCTGCTTTCAAAGCTGGGGTTAGACAGGGGGATTCATTTGGAAGGAGCTAAGGAGAGGTAAAGATCTACAGTTAGTAATAGTGAGTTGATCTGGCTGCTTGCATTCAGAAGATAAATACTTGCTCTCAGGATCTGGTTGCCCTGGGATCCTCCCATATGCTGAGTGATGCTTTGTAAACCTCGCTCCCTATTTTTAGCTGGTCAAGAAAAGCATACAGCTTGGGATTGGAGAGTAGAGCAGAAAGGTGGGACTTGGGGCTCCAGTGAGGTAGGTGCAGGTAGCAAGAGGAGGCCACTATGAGAGGAGATAGACCTTGAGTATGTGCCTAGGAAAAACAAGTAAAAAGGGTCATCGTGGTTAGAAAATAAATCACAATAGCTCCAAACCTGCCCTATCTGAGTTTATGACTTGTAAATAAAAAAATACCCAGATTTTGTGTCTTTTTTACGGACTAGATAGAATGATTAATTCTATTTAACTTAGCCTACCTGTTTACAGTTAGCCTACCCTGGCTGGAGTAGCCTGTGGCTTCTCATTCTACCACTTACTAAATAGGTTGGGCAGCATGTCTCAGGGATTTTTCTATCTCCAACTCCCTAGATGCTAGTAGTCTACCATCCTGTTTGACTTGTATGGACTTTGGACTTCAAACTCAGGTTCTTTGCTTCAGAACTGGTTAGAAATACTGAGATCCTAAGTATAAAAGATTTTGGCTATAACTAACATAATGGATTAAAACAGAATAATGCAAAAGCAATAACCATGTGCATATTATCTAACTAAACTTTATAAAAATATGTGCTTATACTGCCTTATGCTGATTAAGGCACCCAAAATATAAACATTCACAGGAAAATTGTGTTATTGTCATTTTTGTAATAAAGTATGTTTTTTAACAAAATGAAATAAGATAGAGCAAATCCTATCACAGCTCTGAGTACTCTGTTGTGATTTATTCTAAACACCCAAAACGCAGAGGAGCTTTTAGTTCATCAAGATAGTTCTTAAAATATTCTGGGTCAGCTGCCTGTTTTTACACACATGCAAAGGCTTGTTGTTTGCTCCATTTAACACTAAATTTCTGCTCATTTCTCTATGTATATGCAGCCTATATTTGCAAATTCACTATACCAAGTCTCTATTCCTATAATTCTATTATCTATCATGTTAGTGTAGAAGGCATGAGGTTGAGTTTTTTTATATACAAATATACATATATAATACACATTATAATATATAATACACATATTATCATATAATACATGTATAATATAAAATACACAGATAATAATTATATTTATGCATATGCACATACAGAAATTTACATATGTATATGATATATACACACATATGTGTGCAAATATCAGATATCTATATATATTCAGATATTTAGAATATACATAAACACAAATTTATGTACATACATATATATTTATATACATATTCATGTAAAATGTACATATATATATAAAATATAGACAAGAGGCATAAGTACATTCATAAATACAAATATCTGTAAATATATACATATGTATAATACACATACATGTAAATATATGTATGTGAAAATATATTATACATATAAAATATACATATATAGACACATAAAATATACATGTGTGTAAATTTATACATACATATATACGTAAATAAAGATATCAGTATATGAATATAAATATGTACGTGTATATGTATATGTATGTGTAGGCATATGCATATGTATATGCATATGTATTGTATATGTATATGATTATGTATATAGATAACTTATTTGAAGTTATCCCAATTAGATTAAATTTTAGCTATGTATATGCTCTGAGATTTTATACCTTGTAGTCTGGTTGCTCACGTAAATTCAAAGCAGCTATGACTGCATAAAAGCAAGCCAGCCAAAATATTACCATTGATGGGAGAAGAGCTAATGAAGTCCCATACCTAGCAAAAGAGCTAGTAGTAATTGGTATCTGCTAGGGATCTAAGAATCAGTTTTCTTCATGATGTGACCCCTGAGAAGCTATGCTTGATGCAGTAGATTGTCTTACACACATGTACACGTGGGCAGCACTAGATTGTTCCTACACACATGTACATACAGAAAGCGATAAGAGGACTCATTGGCTTTAAACAATAGAGAGTACATGAGGTTGCAAGGGGAAGTGGTGGGGAAGCTTGGTGTAGGGCATGGAGGGACAAAAATCGGTCGTATTTTTTCTAAGTCAGAGATATATGTGTATGGATTTTTTATTCTTTAATCATTTTAAACAGTCCAGTCCTTATCCCTGTCCAGATCTGCCCTCTGACTGTTCCTCATCCTATGCCTTCTCCCACCGAACCCCATTCCTATCTCTAAAAGGATGTTCCCACCTCCCCACTCGCTGGGGGCTCAAGTCTTTCTAGAGCTAGATGTGGCTTCTCTCATTTGGGTCAAACCAGAAAGTCCTCTGCGGTATATGTGTCAGAGCCTCATATCAGCTGGCATGTGCTGCCTGGTTGGTGGCTCAGTGTTGAGAATGCTGGTCTTCCTATTAGGTCATCCTCCTCCTCAACTTCTTCCAGCCTTTCCCTAATTTCACCCAGGAGTTTCCAGCTTGTGTCTTGGGTGTAAGTATCTGCATCTGACTCAGCTACTTGTTGGGCCTCTCAGAGGACATTCATGCTAGGCTCCTGTCTGTGAGCACACCACAGCATCAGTAATAGTGTCAGTAATAGCACTTCCTCTTGACGAGAAGTTCCCACTCTCCATTGTAGATCACTTCATCCAAGGTCCCTCCCTTAGATTCCTAGGAGCCTCTCACCTCCCAGGTCTCTGGTACTTTCTATCGGGTCCCCCTAACTCATACCTCCTTAAGGGTGCCTGTTTCCATTCTTTCTATTGGCCCTCAGGGTTTCAGTCCTGTTTCCCCACCAATAACTAACCATGTCCCCCATTTCCTCTCTGTCCCCTCTTTAACCTGCTCCTTTCTTCTCCCTCTCAGGTGAGTTTGAGGCATCCTCACTTGGGCCCTTTGGGTAAAAAAATCAGGCTAAACCAAACAGTGATTGCTGTGTAAGGAGAAATTTAAAGTGTAATTTGAACATTAGTTCTTTAAATATTTTAAGTTACTAAATGTGGGCCAATTCTTGCAAACGTTTCCATACTTCTGCCTTTTATATAATTTGTTAATTTTTAATATTTTCTAGTTATTTGTTAAAATTAGAAAGTAAGCAGTATATTTTAGTAAACAATGTATAGACCCTGGAATAAGACCAAATAGAACCCACATCCTGGCTCTCCTACTCATTAGGTATGCAGTTTGAAAACATAAACTTGCTCTTCAGGCCTGTTTGTTCATCTATAAAATCAGACTAACAATACTAAGTTTATGGAAATTTGAGGATGTCTGCTATTAGCTATAAAAATTCTAGTAGTACACTGTTCAATTTTCAGTAATTATTTAAATTAAAAAAGACAGAAAATACCCTGATATGAAGGTAGAAATTTTCTAATACTATACATGTTGTGCCTTTTTATTTCTCATGACAAATCTCCGTCTCTCAATTATATCTAATATAAAATCATAATATTATTTTTTGCAGAAATATTTTCTCTGATATGGTTGGTATTATACATGCCATAAATTTCCCTGAAAATTTGCTCTTACTCCTGTGTGAGTCATCTCTTATATTATTAGTAAATTTACTTAAAGTCTTTTAAATACACAATATAGTTAGCTAAATTAGATATAGTCATATCCAAAAATGGATAACTTAAATTTCTATTATTACTTGATAATTTCACAATATATGTAGAGATCTTCCACTATACTCCTCTCCCAAACTTCTGACATTTTTGTTCTTTCAAATAACCCACCAGTTTCAGTTAGTAGGTATGCAGTCATCTAAAGGAAAATGGTTAAATTAGGAGGGAATATAACCCTGTAGAAAACTGACTTTCTCTCCCCTGTCATCTACTGCCAGTAGCTTCTCAGCAAGGCTCAGGAGCCCCTCCATCATGTGTGCTGGGCTGCTGACTGCTTGATCCTTTCTAGGTCTCCTGCCAGTCTCCACAGTAGCTATGAGTTCATGAGTATAGCATTCCTGCCATGTTCAGAAGACACTGCTTCCCCCCATATCTCCTCAATGCTGGCTCTTAACAATTTCTCTCTCTTCCTCTCTCCCTCTCTTTCTCTCCCCCCCCCCCCCCCATGTATTTCTCTTGGGAAGCAGGTCCTAAATCCAATCACAAAAATGGTTTAATGTCTTCATAAAAATAATTATACCATTATATAATTGTGCCTATATCACAGGGTCACAGGTACATAAGGCTGTTGATGGCATTTTTTTCTACATTCTCAACAGCCAGCATAGTGCTTTTTATGGCATCTTGGAATCTAACCAGTGGAAGAAGTTTCAAAGTCAGTCTTAGCTTGTTTTGTTCAAGTCCTGTGATAAGGTGTCTACTATCTTAAGCAATAAGGCTCACCATCTTGTCCTGATGGGCACAAAGAACAAGAGCAACAGCCTGTATTGTCGTGGTGCTCTTTGGGACCTCCTGAGCAACAATGGAAGTAAGAGATTCTATACCTGACACCGGTATCCTTATTTGGAAACTGGTGGATTTTATGAGGAGCACTTTTTTTTTTTTTTTAGCTAACTCTATTTAATTAGTGTGCGCATGTGTGTATGTGCATGCGTATGTGTCTTCATGTTTCTCTCTCTCTCTTGTTTGTGTGATATGTGTATGTGTGAAGTTTGTAAAATAGTCCATTTTTATGCACACTTTTCAAATATCCTTAATATTAATTATACCAAAATTTCTTATATTGATAATTTGAAAATATAATTTTGATTATTTCAGATATTTAAAAATTAATATCATTAATGTAAGTGTCTGACATAAATACAGATGGATAATGTAATCTCATATCAGTTCACAAACAGTCATACTGGCTACTCCTTCAGGATTCTGGTTGATACAGTTCCTTCAGTCTAGAAAATAATCTTAAGTACCACACATTAGTAAATATGAACATAAAACTCTTCTACTAACCTCACTATGTTCCTATTTGAGAAACAGAGATGAAGAAAGTATAGAATCTAATGGCCCTCTTCCTTAAAGAGATATATTCATTTGAAGAAGTAAGTTTTAGTCTTCACATTAGTGGACTTAATTACCAAGATTATGAAATTCTGTTTGAGATATACTTGAAAATCTCAGGATGCAGAATACTCCAAATAACATTGTGATAACATGTACACACGTTCAATATATTCATTAAATATGACATTGCCCAACCTCATAAATACAGTCAATAAAAATGTCATCCCTCATGTGTCCCCTAATGGGATTGGTGATCAAGAGAAACTTTCTGATATGCTTGACAGGTTTAGCTGAAATGAATGTGCTTAAAATATTTCAAACTGGTCTTACACAAAGTAAGACTTACTGGATATTTGACATTGTTGACAGTCTTTATAATGTTCTGATCTTAATATACTTTTCTCAAAGAAAGTTATATATATGTATATATATATATATATATATATATTCATTAATGCTTTGGAGGACAGTTTAGAAAACCTTCTGTTCATAAACATTTTGTCATGGACAATTGTATTTTCCTGTTAGGGTAAAAGAAGCATAAACAACATTGAAATTAATCAGTAAAAAGACTCAAAAGTAAAAGACATGTTGGGATTTTCAAATTATTTGATTTATCAACTTCACCTGCAAGTGAAGACTCTAAGAGACAGAAAAATTAGGAAACTCACTACTGGCAAAAGATTATGCCAAATAAAGTTTCTTAAATTAAACTATCCCAATTTCTTGTTCAACCTTTGTTAACCATGCCATGTCTGCACTGCCCAAAGCTAAAGGGTGTTTGACATTTGCCTTAGAAATAAAACCATAATTAAATACATAGGCCATTACACATAAGAGACTGAATTGGAAGGAAATAGTCTGGAATTAGGAGATTTAGTTATAGCCTTTTTCAGTTTCTCTCGATGGCCATCAGCATTCCTTTTTGTTTATTTTGTTGCTTCCTAAACACTGCAGAAAATTGCAGGGAAGTTTGTGAACTTTAATTCACAGAAAGTCAGTGTGAGCAAATGAATCCCTTGCACAAAGACACAAGAGGTGATATTTGGTTCTCCAGTAATAAGGAAGTGACCGAGGAAAACCCAATTATTTATTGGTTTATAATTCTGTGCTGGGTGTAATTTTTCAATATAATTCATGTTAACTGTTCAACTGATACCTAAGCTAATTCTTTTTAAGCTTCAGTCTTTGGCTTAATAAATATTACATTTAGTAACAGTTGCCTATCTTTGAAGCAATCCAGAAAGAATTTCTTTGTTCTGGCCCCAAGCTATTTGTGGCACTGACATGTGTTAAATCAAGATTTTTGTCAAGAGACAAAATTATGTTACAGTGTACATGCTATTATGGTTTTGTGTGTGTGTGTGTGTGTGTGTGTGTGCATGAGTCTATTGGGATATATATTTCAACCCATCACCAGAGAAATTATTATTAAGAAAAAGAGTACATGATGCTCAGACTACAGCGAATAGTGGAGTTTATCATGGTAGTAACAAGCACTGCACAAAAATGATTTTCTTTATTTGGATTGCATGTGGTCATAAACAGAGAATTGATCATGCACAAGCCTACTTACATTTCCTACGAGTCCACAGAGACACTGTAAAGTAGCTGCTGTAGTAAATATGGCTCCAGATGCAGTGTATCTTTCATAACATATTGCAGTTTCATGATCTCCAAGGAGCCTTTAAATAATAGATTTTCTTTATGGCAGGCTTACCTATGCAATTCTGTTTTGATTACAGTGTTATTTCTCTCCCCTTTTTCAAATCCTTCAAACGCAGCAACAACTCAGCTCACAAAACAATGTCATTGTCAGTCTATTATGGAAAGTAATTTTATAAACAATGAGCTTTTTATTCGCCTCTCTTATGACTAAATGATGTATGTTCAATGGAAGACAGTTGTTTAGTGTGTGTGCATATGCAATGATGCTAGCTGTGCTACATCTTATGATATTTGCATATATCTGAAATAGTAGGAAAACATCCAAAATCCCAGGCCCACCCAGCATCTCCCCTGCCTTTTGGTCGTCATGTTGTGATTAAAGCAATATCTGGGATCCATAAGTCATGTTTAAAGCTTGGGTTTCCATGACCCTCTTTTACTTGTTGTTGATTGATTCCATAACATTTGCTAGGTATTTTAAATATCAAAGGATCCCAGTTGCCTGTTGGAATGTAAATATAAATGACATGATATTTTTTGTATTTTTTAATAATAGGAAAGAAAAAGCAAGGATTTCTTATAGACAGAACTTTGGGTATAATCTTAATAGTATGAATTATGACATTATAAATATACCCTAGGTTGTCAGTATAGGCTGAAATCATTGATATTTCACTATCCATCTGATGATTCATTCAGTACTCTGAATTTATATTAAGAAAGTCAGGATTTAGCATTTGTCTGGACTCAAACCTTGATTTTGTCACTCCACAAACTTTGAAGTTTTAGATAAGCATTTAGCTCTCTGCTCTAACTGAATGAGCTAATACTAACTACCAATAAAGGTATATTGCATATATTATTTGCTTTAACCATCATTCTCTCTGGGAGAGTTAATTATAATTGCCATTTGACAAGATCTAGAACAACCAGTTGATCCTCTGGGAATGCCTATAAGACATTGTCTTGATTCAGTTTGTCTGAGACAGGGAGACACACCTTGACTACAGATGGTGCTATCCCATTGGCTAGGGTTCCAGTCTTCATAAACAGGAGCAAGCAAATTGGATACAATCATTCATCACTTTCTGCTTCCTGACTATGTACACTATGTGTCTAGCTTCAGTTGCCATGATTTCCCTCCATAATTGACTGAACTTTCAAACTCTGAACTCAAATAAACCCATCTGTTGATTTTTTGCTAATTTTAAGGAATTATGTTACAGCAATGACCAAATAAACTTAATAAAAATCAGTCAGGTAATTGGTCAAGGTTATTACTCAGTCCTATTGCAATAGTTCAAAGGGATCATCACCAGTGAGACATAAATGGAAGGAATAATTATATGCATGCTACACCAAGAGGGGTACCACAATATAAACATTCTAGTTTAGTCTATTAAAACTTTTATGTGAAAGGGCACTCAGTCATCAAATAATATTTAATTTAATAAGTATCCCAATAACAGCACCATGGCTGTGCAAGCTACAGTTTAGGTTTAATGTGTGTCCATTTCTCCTGATCTCCCAGTGGATAAGACATATTTGATGAACTTCTGTATTTCAAATAGAGAAGAAATAATACCAATTAGAAATATCACTATGTCCTTTCTACCATAAATTTTAATACATTATATTATCTTTTAAAAGAATTTCTACAACATTTCTATCATTATTCCCTTTTTACAGATAAGGAATCAGATACTTAGAAATATGAAATGTTTTTCTAGGATTATATGTTCTATCAACACATTCAAAACATTCATGCTTAGGCACTTAATTAATTTTTAATTATTTAATTAATAACTAGCTAATAAGATTAGGATTTTGATGATTAGTTGTCTTAGTTTCTCTGCCTGTCGATGTGATAAAGTACCCTGACAGTGGCAACTTAAAGGAGAAAGGGTTTGTCCTGGCTTACCATTTAGGTTACTGTCAATCATGATGGAGAAGTCAAGGGAGAATGACCTTAAAACAGTTGCCCACATTGCATCTGCAATCTAAACACAGAATAACCAATACTCGCCGCCCCTCAGCTTCCTTTCTCCATCTGTACAGGTCAGGAACCAGGCCAAAGGATGGTGCTAACCAGTATTCTTGTTTTGCCCACTGCAGTGTAAGTAAGCAGGCTAATCCTCCACCAGCATGTCAGAGGCTCCTCTCCTGGTGATTTTAGATCCTGGTAAGGTGACAATTAGCATTAACCACGTCTGTGATGATGACCCTTCAGAATATCTTCCAACTCATAGGCATCACATTTGTTAAAGTCTAATGAGAATTTTATAATGAGCTGTTTTTTACTCCAAAATTAACTTTTGCATGAAGACTGTACAAAGTACCTGAAAAAGAAGTTTGTCAACACCCACATGTTTTACATCTTAAGATATACAATCAATCAATGAGGGGGAAAATGTAGTTCTTTTGGCAAAACAAAGTATTCAACTAAGAATTTAAAATCAGTTGTTTTCTTCAGCTCTGGCACTAAAATCAATTTCTCAATGTTTTTTGAATGCTCAAGAAAATTGCATCCTTAGACCTTTTACATGTGGACATAATAATGGGTTC